>NC_133367.1:46044882-46129336 GCF_049309525.1 Garra rufa | reverse complement strand
ATCATACTAAAATAAATGGGTAATAGATATTCGTCTGTCATCCAAATTAAATGTAATTCAGGCTACAAAAGTCAATGAAGTTGCAACAATTTTGACTTTAAAACACAATGAATGACTTAAAACATCGGCAGATATTCTGACTTTTTATTCACATGTAACATGTACACTTGAGTATCTTTTAAACAAAATATTTCCCTTTTTTTGCCTTTTTTTTTTTAATAAAAATTATTTTTACACAAATAAAAAAAAAAAAAAAAAATACTATTAAACAAAGTTTATTATTAAACTTCAAAAAGGAGCACCCAATTTCTTTTTAGTAATGCACCGATCTTGATTCTTCATGGCTGATTCTGATTGCCAAGCAAATCAAATGGGCTGATTCTGAAAGCCTTTTTTTTAATATATATTTATTTTACTGCGTAAGCAAGGGACAAGAATGAATGGAAAATATGAGTATATGAACAAGATGTTTATTTTCTCTATTATAGGTACAGCCATTTAAATTAGGGGCAGCCACTGCATTTTTAAACAATCTACAGTATAAATAACACAAAATAAAGAGTTCTTTCTTAGTCGTGTAGACAATAAATGCAGCCATAATCAAAGTAGTCTACTCTTTCAATATTCAAAGTGCAAATAGAGACCGAATTTAAGTATAATACAGAGTTATAGACAACTTATTATAGCCCACATACTAATAACAGCCTAGATATTTTACGTAGCCTAATTTGCGCGCATTGGGGAGGCGCTCTCTAAATGTGGGGTATTAAATTGCTTTTGAACGTGCGTGCGCGTTTTACTTTTGCTTTCGTTTTAACGCGATTTTTCCCAAGGGGGACCCCCCCCAGCTCGCGGGGCCCCACGCAATTGCATGGTTTGCGTGGTGGGTAAACATGTTACTGTGTGCAGTAGTTAGGTTAGCGAAAGTTTTGTAAAGAAATTAAACTAAGTCGCACCACAACAATTTCTTGCACTGGCACAGATGCTCCCAAATATAATTTGAGGTCGCACAGACTAAATTTTCGGAGCAGATGCGACCAAAGCGGTCGCAATTTTGAGCCTTGTATATTTTAGACGTACAGGTCTTTTTAGGCACAAGTTCATCGCTGCTGTCATTTTCTCCCTTCATACTCCTGCCGTATTTTTTGATACGGCAGGTTCACATTTTGGCCCAGTCTAGCCAATAGCATTATAGCACCTACTTGGGAGGCGGGTGTAAAGATGGTAAGCCCCATCTGTTTGGTGAAATAAGGACAACCTTTGCATGCAACGCACAAAGTTTGGCACATAAATTAAATGGCATTTATTGCAACTCTCTGCGATACCAATATCTCTTATACTGTTATCGCAATAACAATATTTTTTCGATATATCGTGCAGCCCTAATATTAACTAATGATCTGTTAAGCTTTACATAACTTTCATTAATAAATCATTAACAAACATTATTGTAAAGTGTTACTGAATAATAATTGAATGAAAACCTAAAAAAAAAAAGGTATTCTACTTTTTTTTTTTTTTTTTTTTTTTTTTTTTTTTTCCAAGATCACATCGCATCACATGCTGTGTACAAATCAATTAAACTTTTTTGAAATGTGTTTTTCTGGATTTTGTTGTTGTCTCTCACTGTAAAAAAACAAAACAAAAAAAAACCAAAGCATTAAAGTTATAGACTGATCACTTCTTTGTGAGTGGGCAAATGTACAAATCAGCAATAAATGAAAATATTTTTCCTTAGTGTAGCTGTTGATTGCTTTCAGGCCATTCCACACTAATGTAGAGTTGTTGCTTGAAAGCGGTATGATCTTTTCAGAATAGTTTTGCTTTGCTACTCTTAGAACTCTTTGAACAAGGCTTTGTCCCTACTTTGTCCTCTTTGGCTGTTTAAGTTTTGCACTGAACCAAGGTTTGTCGTTGTTAAAGTCCTGGTGAGGGCACACATTTTCCTCACAGAAACTGATGTAGGATGTCATTGTGTCACTGAGCTCATCCAGATTGTAGCTGCAGCCTCATGCCATTATTTTAGAATTTGTGTGTGTGTGTGTGTGTGTGTGTGTTTTTAGTAATCTACCATTTGCTATTAACAAATACTTAAGTTTACATCTCAGATGCTAGATGGTACTGTGAGGTTATTTTGTTATTTCAATAGCCTACACAATAACGCAAGAGTTTTATTTCGATTTTTGAATTTTAAATTTGTATTTTCTTTTATTTGTCATTTTATCTTTTATAGTAAATTCATCCTTAAAATCCATCCATGAATCCCTGGCACTGGAGCGTGAGCGTGTCAGACAGGCTTGGGCTGGACCTGATCTTCGGCAGTCAACCTCAGATCAGTTGGCCACATTGTGCACGACCCTCTCAGAGGTAAATTTAGTTTTTTACCTCCCCGTTTAAGATTGTGCTAGTTCTGACTACACTATAAGCTGGTGCTGCTACTACTAGCATTAAATGTAAACATAGTTTTTGTTACTGCAAACTGAGGGATAAGCTGAATATTTTGTTATAATTGAAAATGCTAGCCCTTAAGGATAAACACACAAATTTTGCACAAATGTTTGGCACAATGTGTGTTTTTTTTTTTTTTTTTTTTTTTTTTTCCCCCATTTTGATATTCTGTGAATTAAAGATGACCTATTATGCCCCTTCTTACAAGATGTAATTTAAAGTCGCTTTTCCACTGAAATTACCAGGAACAATTTGTCTCAGGAACTTTTTTTCTTCAGACCTGTTGCTGTCTGCGTTTCCATAGTGGTCTGAAGTACCATGAAGATTAGGCAAATAGTAGTAGTCAGCTGCAAATATGACTTGACCCCAAAAAAATTCTAACAAAAGGTTTCTCAGTGGTTTACAGTAGTATCAGATGTACTTAAAAACATACTAAAAGTTTACCAAAGTTTGACTCCACAAAAGGCCCTGTTTTCAAAATGGCTGCCATCAGGTCCTTAAAATTAGCATTACTCCTTTGTATTCCTCCAAGACCAGGAATACTGGTGCCTGATACATGTTTTGTCCATGTTATATTTTAATTAGCATATTTGCATGATAGATACAGGTGCATCTCAATAAATTAAAATGTTGTGGAAAAGTTAATTTATTTCAGTAATTAAACTCAAATTGTGAAACTTGTGTATTAAATTCAATGCACACAGACTGAAGCAGTTTAAGTCTTTGGTGGGTTTTTGTTAAATGTGAGCCAATTCATCACAATTAAAAGAACCAATCTTAACAAATTGGCATGTCACCATATTCTAATCAGCTAATCAACTCAAATCACCTGCAGAGGTTTCCTGAGCCGTCAAAATGGTCTCTCAGTTTGGTTCACTTGGCTACACAATCATAGGGAAGACTGCTGATCTGACAGTTGTCCAGAAGATACCCTTCACAAGGAGGGTAAGCCACAAATATTCATTGCCAAAGAAGCTGGCTGATCACAGAGTGCTGTATCCAAGCATGTTACGATGCAACGAGTACATCAGGTGTTATGGGAAGTGTTTTCAGTTCCGGTTGACCTAATTATTGCAGCCTAACAATCCTTTAATGGATTTGAATTATAGGAATGTGTTAATGTTTTTATGTGTAAGCCAACAATTCACTAAAAAGGATTTTTTTTTTATTTTTTAGTCTTATCAAGTATTCTAATTTGTTGAGATAGAGAACTGGTGGGTTTTTGTTAAATGTGAGCCAAATCATCACAATTATACACAATACTTCAGTCTGTGTGCAATGAATTTATTTAATACACGAATTTCACAATTTAAGTTGAATTACTGAAATAAATGGTCTTTTCCATGACATTCTAATTTATTGAGATGCACCTGTAAGTGATTACAAGTACAATTATATATTAAAGTAATTTGAAATGAGTGACCATTTTAGAGTTCACACACAGGCATCTGTTTGGGCTAATTTAGAGTTGTTTATGATCAGAGTTATATAAGTCCATTTTAAGGAAATTTTGTGTGCAATAACTTTTTACATTGAATGTCAAGTCTGTTTTAGCAAAGAAAAAAGCTGTATGTGTCCAAAAACAGTAGGAGTTACATGACATAGGCTAAATCGTTTACATCTCTGGTTCACCCCAAACAAAGATAAAACCTCATAGTATTTCATAAGTATGTAATCATGTCAATGCAATTTAGACAAGTCCAATGGATTTATAGACCCAGAAAACATCGGGTTAGCTAACAAGATTACTTGGCTAGGTCAAATAATGGAGTTAGGATATTTCAAGGGTTTTCTGCCCATCTTGGACGCCATCTTGAAAATGACACATTTCTAGTGGTCAAACCTTGGTAAACTTTTTGTATGTTATTAAGGACACCTAATACTACAAAAAACAGCTGAGAAACCTTTTGTTAGAATTTTTTAGGGTTTGTTAGGTTTTTTTTTTTTTTTTTTTCATATGCAGCCGCCCATATGGAGTTTGGATTTCAATTTCGACTCTCGGTAACGCAAGTCTGGTAACTTGGCAAATGGAAATGAGTACTTAATGTCAGTCAGCTTGCCGTGGCTACTGCAATTTTTCTCACTGTATTTACAATAAGATGAAATATGATATCAAACACCACTGCCTCTTTTCAATTACATTTAAACTAAATAATAGCCGCAGAAATGTAGTTCAGGGAATGTACATGCATTACAATGAAACAAAATATTATAACAAACAGTATTGCTTTTCGGTTTCATTTAAACGGTACATGATCCACATATTTGTGGCTGTAACTGTGTACACACATTGCAATAAAACAAAATGATATCAAACAGCACTGCCTCCTTTTATTGTCATTTAAACGTTTAATAACCGTGGAAATGTAGTTCAGGGAACATATTAATGGAAAGATATTAAAGCCAGCTAAAACGATATGATCTTGAATAAATAATATATTCATGACACTAAAGATTACTTGTTCGATTTGGCTAAAACTAATTTTCTCAAGTTTAACCACTACAGAAACATCAGAGCCAGCGGTAAATGTCAGAAGGGCTAGCCCATAAACATGGAAAAAGTCCGATTTTCATGATATGTTACTGTCTGTCATGCATGCTGTCTTGCCTTTTATGCTGATTGTGTTGGTCACTGATTTTTCATTTTATTTTTTTAATTTTGTTTTTAGCTTGAAATGCAGTCACGTTTAACCAGAGTTCACTCTGTGTCACTGTCATCTGATTCTTCAGATGAGTCCTACTGTACTGTGCGTCAGGATCAGGTGTGTGCTTCTCCATGTCTAACGTTTTAAAGTAAATGGTTTTTGTTTGTATATTTAAAATAAATCTGTTATTGTCATTAAGCAGCCCTCCCCCTCTCAGGAGCATAAGCTATATCGTACACCCTCAGTAACAGACTCTACAGCAGAGTATTTTGATGCCAGTGAGGTGGTTTGTGAGAATTTGTTTGAAAATGAAACATCTGATGAATCTGGACTGAGTGATGTCACCACAAGCAACTCTGAACCAGAGGAAGGCCTCAGTATGTATACAGGTTTTTTTCAGTTGATAGTGTATCTCCCATCTAGTAAATTGCAATAGGCTAAGCTTTGTTACTTTTAATACTTTTAAATTCTGTCCATTTCATTATCAAATTGAAGCAATAAATACAGTTCCGGTGTAATCTACTATGTACTATGCTATGTTTCCATTACTAATTTGCGCAAAACTTTGGCGCTATTTTATAAATGTTGATTAAAAAGTATTGCAAAATGGCGGCGTTTCCATTAACCGATGTTATGCAACTGAAGTGTATTTAACTGCCTGCAAAACCACCTCATGTGACATACAGTGTGTACGGAAAGTATTCAGACCCCCTTAAATGTTTCACTCTTTGTTATATTGCAGCCATTTGCTGAAATCATTTAGGTTAAGTTTTTTTCCTCAATGTACACACAGCACCCCATATTGACAGAAAAACACAGAATTGTTGACATTTTTTGCAGATTTATTAAAAAAGAAAAACTTAAATATTACATGGTCCTAAGTATTCAGACCCTTTGCTCAGTATTTAGTAGAAGCACCCTTTTGATCTAATACAGCCATGAGTCTTTTTGGGAAAGATGCAACAAGTTTTTCACACCTGGATTTGGGGATCCTTTGCCATTCCTCCTTGCAGATCCTCTCCAGTTCTGTCAGGTTGGATGGTAAATGTTGGTGGTCTCTCCAGAGATGCTCAATTGGGTGAGCTATCGTGGGATCTCCCTCCTCAGTGTTGTGGGGAAAGCCTTTGCACGTGTCATCCTTAACCGCCTACAACTGCTTGCCGATCGTGTGTATCCGGAGTCGCAATGTGGTTTCCGAGCAAAACGGTCAACAATTGACATGGTGTTCTCCCTTAGGCAGCTACAGGAGAAGTGCCGTGAGCAGAGACGTCCCCTGTTTCTCGCCTTTATAGATCTGACCAAGGCGTTCGATTTGGTCAGTCGGACTGGCCTTTTCACTCTCCTACACAGGATTGGATGCCCCCCCAAGCTCCTGAAGCTGATTATATCATTTCATGAGAACATGGCGGGCACAGTCCAGTATGGCGAGTCATCCTCAGACCCTTTCCCAATCAGGTGCGGTGTGAAGCAAGGGTGTGTTCTGGCGCCAACACTCTTCGGCATGTTCTTCTCCCTGCTCCTGCGCTATGCCTTCTGCAACTCTGAAGACGGGATCTTCCTCCACACTAGGAGCGATGGGAACCTCTTCAACCTCGCCCGCCTCAGAGCAAAGACTAAGGTCCGCAGGGTACTCATACGGGAGATGCTGTTTGCAGATGATGCTGCTCTTGCTGAACACACTGAGGGTGCCCTCCAGCGACTCATCACTTGCCTTGCAGATGCATGCACAGAGTTTGGCCTTACCATCAGCCTCAAGAAAACCAGCATATTGGTTCAAGATGTCAGCACCACTCCTGCAATCACTATCGGCGACCACACCCTGGAGGTAGTGGAAAAATTCACCTACCTTGGCTCCACCATCTGCAGCAACCTATCCCTGGATGTCGAGCTCAATATAAGGATAGGCAAAGCAGCAACCGCCATGGCTCGACTAGCAAAGAGGGCTTGGGACAACACTTTGCTGACACTCAAAACAAAACTGAAGGTGTACCAAGCATGTGTCTTGAGCACCCTCCTCTATGGCAGTGAAGCTTGGACTTTATATTCTCGCCAAGAGCAAAGACTGAATGCCTTTCATATGCGCTGCCTCAGGCGACTCCTGAGCATTACATGGCAGGACCATATCACAAACAGAGCCATTCTGTCTCAGGCAGGTATGCCAAGTATGTTCACCATCCTCACACAGAGGCCGACTGCGCTGGCTTGGCCACCTGTGCAGGATGGATGACGGTCGCATCCCAAAGGACGTTCTGTATGGGGAGCTTGCCACAGGAACACGACCAACTGGACGGCCAATTCTGCGCTACAAGGACGCTTGCAAGCGTGATTTGAAAGCGTGCAGAATCTGCCCAGCTGGTTTGGAAGCAGTGACATCGGACCGCGAGAATTGGCGATCCACCGTCAAGACTGGTGTCCTTTTAGCCGAGGAAAAAAGAGAAATGCAGTGGGAGGAGAAGAGGACCCGCCGGCAGCAAAGCGTTCAGCCTGCCCCCACTGACTCCACCACTGCTTACACCTGCAGCAAGTGCCAGCGGTGCTGTCGCTCCCGTATCGGACTCTACAGCCATAGCAGAGTCTGCAACCAAACCACAGACTGACCTGGGTGCAGATTCCAAACCATTGTCTCTCGAGACAGAAGGATGCCAACAACTCCTTCGTTCTTTTAGCTGTGTGCTTAGGGTCATTGTCTTGTTGGAAGGTAAACCTTCAGCCCAGTCTGAGGTCCTGCGCGCTCTGGAGAAGGTTTTCGTCCAGGATATCCCTGTACTTGGCCACATTCATCTTTCCCTCGATTGCAACCAGTCGTCCTGTCCTTGCAGCTGAATAACACCCCCAGAGCATGATGCTGCCACCACCATGCTTCACTGTTGGGACTGTATTGGACAGGTGATGAGCAGTGCCTGGTTTTCTCCACACATACCGCTTAGAATTAAGGCCAAAAAGTTCTATCTTGGTCTCATCAGACCAGAGAATCCTATTTCTCACCATCTTGGAGTCCTTCAGGTGTTTTTTTTTTTTTTTTTTTTTTTTTTTTTAGCAAACTCCATGCGGGCTTTCATGTGTCTTACACTGAGGAGAGGCTTCTGTTGGGCCACTCTGCCATAAAGCCCCGACTGGTGGAGGGCTGCAGTGATGGTTGACTTTCTACTTTCTCCCATCTCCCGACTGCATCTCTGGAGCTCAGCCACAGTGATCTTTGGGTTCTTCTTTACCTCTCTCACCTTTACCTCTTCTCCCCCAATAGCTCAGTTTGGCCGGACGGCCAGCTCTAGGAACTGTTCTGGTCTTCCCAAACATCTTCTATTTAAGGATTATGGACCCCACTGTGCTCTTACGAACCTTAAGTGCAGTAGAATTTTTTTTTTTTGTAACCTTGGCCAGATCTGTGCCTTGCCACAATTCTGTCTCTGTCTCAGGCAGTTCCTTTGACCTCATGATTCTCATTTTCTCTGACATGCACTGTGAGTTGTACGGTCTTATATAGACAGGTGTGTGGCTTTCCTAATCAAGTCCAATTAGTATAATCAAACACAGCTGGACTCCAATGAAGTTGTAGAACCATCTCAAGGATGACCAGAAGAAATGGACAGCACCTGGGTTAAATATGAGTGTCAAAGCAAAGGGTCTGTATTTTTAGGACCATGTGATATTTCAGTTTTTCTTTTTTAATCTTCAAAAATGTCAACAATTCTGTATTTTTCTGTCAATATGGGGTGCTGTGTGTACATTGAGGGGGAAAAAATGAACTTAAATGATTTCAGCAAATGGCTGCAATATAACAGAGTGAAACATTTAAGGGGGTCTGAATACTTTCCGTACCCACTGTATGTGGGAGTTTTTGCACAATTGACGTGTTTCCATTAGGTGTATTTTCAATTCGCAACTTAAATGGTAATAGGAATGCAGCTGACTATCTCGTGCTCTGCTGCCACACTGGAGCCAACTAGACAATGGTCGGAATTAAAGTTACAAGATTGCCCTCAGTGTATTCTGCTGCGTTTCCATTACAGATTTGCCCAGATTGGTGCTCCAACGTTCCATCCACGAAACATTTTGCATTGAGCTAAGTTTGCCAGGAATGCTAAGGGGTCAAAAATGTAGAATGAAAAGTGTTGCAAAAGGATGATGTTTCCATTAACCGATGTTATGCGACTGAAACACAATTTTTTTTTTTTTTTTCCTCTCACGACAAGTAACAGATTTTTGTGGGATTTTGGCTACATTTAATTGAATATGACCTGTAAATATATATAAAAAAAAAAGTTTCCATTGCTGCTTTGTAAAATATTCCTTTTTTGAATTGCCTGAAAAGCCACCTCATGCGAGCATAACTTTTTGGCAATATATGGGAGTTTAAAAAAAAAATCCATTTATGTTTTATTCACATAACATAGGTTAATGGAAACTTTTTAATCAACATTTATGAAACATTGCCAAAGTTTTGCACAAATCTTTAATGGAAATGTGCCTATAGCTACTTGCAGATTTATTTGTTTTGCAGTGATGGAAAAATCAGCTAAAGTTTAGGACGGCCCTTTTTTCTTCACAAAAAAAAATCAAAGTAGCTATAGGTGCGTTTCCATTACGGATTTGCACAAAACTTTGGCCAAATTTTATAAATGTCGATTTAAATTTTATTGCTAAATGACGGCATTTCCATTAACCGATGTTTTACGAATAAAATGTAAATGTATTTTTCGAATTGCCTGAAAAACCACCTCATGCCAGTGCAAATATATGCAAATTAGCGAATACGCAAATATATGGGAGTTTTTGCGCAATTGACGCGTTTCAATTAGGCATATTTTCAATCCGTAATTTCAATTTGTGCAATTTAAAGGGTAATGGAAACACCGCTAAAGTAAAGGACAGATTTTGTCTTCATTTCTAACTCTTTTTAATTCGCAATTTCAATTAGCAATTTTCGGTTAATACGATATACATACATGCATGCACACTGCCTACCCTACCTTTTAAGTGATCTATTGTAGGCGTTTTTAGTTTTGTGCATATTCATCCATTTATTGGCATATGTTGTTTCATATTCATATTTTTCAGAAGCTGCAAATATGAAGTACAGAGCCAGTGTTTCCAGTACAAATGATTTACCTTCTAATGCTCTGGTCACTGGGAGACGCACAGTGCTTCCTGCACACAGCTCTGATAACAGCCATATCGGAATCCTCACCATCCTGTACAACAACATTGGGAAGGATTTGTCACGGGTCTCCATGCCAGTGGCACTCAATGAACCGCTTAGTTTATTACAGCGTGTCAGTGAAGAGCTGGAATATTCTGAACTCCTGGATATTGCCAACCACACAGATGACCCTTTCGAAAGAATGGTAAGACCCCAGGGCCTCATGCATAAAACTAAAACTTTAGATAAATTTTATTCCATAACTGTGTATGTACCAACAAAAGGCAGATTTTGCGTTATTACCACTTTCAGGAATATAAAACCCCTTTGGCATCTATAAAATGTCTGTCTGTGTGAAAAATCAAAGTTCCCTTTCGATACTTTCACTCGTACTGCGTCGTAAGACGCTTATGGGGAAAAGCTCCTTTTCTCCTGAGACTGAAGCATTTCAATAACGCAGTGTAACTGCACGGCCATTGGTTCGTTTCTTTAACACTGCACGAACCAATGGCCGTGCAGTTACACTGCGTTATTGAAATGCTTCAGTCTCAGGAGAAAAGGAGCTTTTCCCCATAAGCGTCTTACGACGCAGTACTCGTTCCCGTATCTCAGGGAACCGAGGTTACGAAAGTAACAGAGTACGTTTTCTATTAACCTGGTCATCCAATCAGTCTTTAATTTAATATTTATTCAATATTCATGCTTTAATGCACAAGTTAATCTTGGTTAACAAAAATCTAAATCTTAAAATCTCTTAGTGTCTCCCAGAAATAAGGTGACAAACTTTAGAGCAAATTAAGAGCAAATTTCTACGGCGTTGTTGCAAATGCCGCGGCGTTTTTGTCACTCGTGCAGAGCCCCTCTGCACGCCGCTGACACTCACGCTGAGTGCGTCTCGTGCCTGGGTCACGCCCACGCTGAGGCTGCGCTCAGTGAGACGGAATGTTCCCATTGCGGGAATATGAGTCTCACTTCCCTCCGCTCGCGGCTAGCTTTCTTTTCAGAGAGCGACGCCGCTCCTCGCGCCCTCCCGCTTACTTCCTCGCAAGAGCCTGCTTGGAAGAAGCAGCGGGGCAGGAGAGCTAAGAGCGCGGTGACAGGCGAGCTCACGCCGGCTCAGACCCCGCGTGCCTCGCCTTCACCACATGGAGAGGAATCGCCAGTTCTCTTCCTACATCCTGACCAGCGTCCCTCTGCGGCTGCGAGCGATCTGGTCTCCTTCGGAGGAAGTGAATGCGAGGATGACAGCATGTCATTGGCCGCATCTGACGCAGAGGAGTTGTCGGGCTCTTCCCATGACCCCGCCCCCTTGCCGTCTGCGCAATCCAGCGCCGCCAGCGCCGGTATGGACGCCGAACTGTTCCGTGTCCTATCTAAAGCTGTCGAGGAGCTGGATCTTCAATGGTCTCCTCCCGAGGAGCCCTCTAGGAGCCGGTTGGACGAATGGTTTCTGCCGGGGCGCCGCCAGGCCCCTCGTCAGCGAGCTTCACCATTCTTCCCCGAAGTCCACGACGAAATCTCTAAGTCCTGGCGTGCTCCATACTCCGCCCGCCTCCATACTTCCTCTTCTGCTGCCCTCACTACGGTCGATGGCGCCGAGGAAAAGGGCTACGAGAAGCTGCCCCCGCTGGACGAGTCAGTTGCTGCGCACCTTTGCCCGCCCACCGCTATCGGCTGGAAGGCGAGGGCGTCACACCCGTCTAAGCCCTGCAGGACGACCTCTACCCTCGCTGGACGAGCGTATTCGTCTGCTGGACAGGCAGCTTCGGCGCTTCACTCAATGGCGGTACTCCAGGTGTACCAAGCAAAACTCCTCCGCGGGCTGGACGAGTTGGGCCTGGACGATTCTCCGCTCAGAGAAATACGCAGCGCAACGGATCTGGCGTTACGCGCCACGAAGATGACGGCTCAGGCAATCGGGCGATCGATGGCCAGTTTAGTGGTGCTGGAGCGCCACTTATGGCTTAATCTAACAGAGATCAAGGACGCGGATAAGGTCGCCTTCCTTGACTCCCCCATCTCGCCGACAGGCCTGTTTGGCCCAGCTGTTGAGGGTTTCGCGGAGCGCTTCACTGCGGCGCAGAAATCGTCCCAAGCCATGCGACACTTTCTGCCTAAACGCTCGAGCTCTGCAACGGCTCCTAGTCGCCCCAAGCCGGCGCCGACTCAGCAGCCTGCAAAAGCCACGCCCCCAGCTGCGCAACCAGCTCCTCAGACGGAGCTCCGCCCTCGGTCACGCCCAGCCAAGCGCTTTCCCTTCCCTAAGCGCCAGGGACCTCGGCCAAGAGTGGTGCTGGACCAGGCGCCGCCAGCGTCTTCCTGAACCCAGCAGCAGGAAGAGGGAGGGGCCGAGTCTCGCAACAGCTGGACCAGCCCCCAAAGTGCCTCTTTTCAACCCTTCTTCACTCCGTTCCGTTCCGAGTGTAAGGGAACTCATGTTTGTAAACAATATAGCTGTGACTCACGGGCCCGTTGTATCAGCGCCCTTACAGCAAACCGCTGTGATAGCGGAAAAAATAAAAAACAAACATTTTCAAGAAAAGAGCAAATTTCCTCTTCCAATGCTTTCAGACAACATACAGCTGTGCGAACCATTACAGCCCCTAGCGACACGATCCGCGGCATGGCAAGCCATCCCCGGAGTGTCAAAATGGGTTTTGGGTATAATAGAACGAGGCTATGTACTCCAGTTCGCTCGAAGACCTCCTCGCTTTCATGGTGTCATCACCACCTCAGTTCCCAGCAAAGACGCAGACGTCTTGCGATTAGAGGTAAAGAATCTGTTGGCCAAGGGCGCCGTGGAAACGGTCCCCCCAACACAGAGCGAGTCAGGTTTTTACAGCCGTTACTTCCTCGTTCCAAAGAAGGATGGCGGTCTACGTCCCATCCTCGACCTCAGACAGCTGAATCGCGCCCTCATGCGACGGCCGTTCAGAATGCTTACACTAAAACAGATCCTCTCGCAGATACGCAAAGGGGACTGGTTTTGTTCACTGGATCTGAAGGATGCATACTTCCATATTCAGATCGCCCCCCATCACAGGCAATTCTTGAGATTCGCCTTCGAGGGAGTGGCATATCAATATACAGTCCTTCCGTTCGGACTGTCGTTAGCCCCTCGCACGTTTACAAAGTGCATGGACGCAGCGCTTTCTCCTCTGAGACAGATGGGAATCTGCGTCCTGAACTATCTAGACGACTGGCTCATCCTAGCCCAGTCAGAAAACGAGCTAACGCACCACAGATCCTTAATCCTCAGCCACTTAGAGTGCCTAGGACTCAAGGTCAATTTTGCCAAGAGCGCACTGTCTCCCAGCCAACGCATTGCGTTCCTGGGAGCAGTTTTCGACTCACGTCAGATGAAGGCAGCAGTTGCGCCGCAGAGAGCCCAAGCCATTCGCAGGCTCGCGGCTTCCTTCAAAATAGGAGCCCTTCGCCCACTCAAGATTTTTCAAAAGATGCTCGGCCTTATGGCCTCAGCATCTCCAGTACTTCAGTTGGGTCTGCTTCAAATGCGCCCCCTGCAGTTCTGGTTGAAACCAAAGGTTCCTCCTCAAGCTTGGCGTTTGGGACGCCAGCGCATCAAGGTAGATCGGGCCTGTATAACAGCCCTGGCTCCTTGGAGGTGCGCTCAATGGATGGAACAGGGCGTTCCCCTGGACTTGGTGGTCAGAAGGAAAGCGGTCTCGACAGACGCCTCCAACTTAGGTTGGGGGGCGCTGTGCGACGGCCAACCTGCTTTCGGCCTATGGTCAAAAGCGGAGAGTCGCCTTCACATCAACTGCTTGGAAATGCTAGCAGTATGTTTAGGCCTTCACACCCTTCTACCTGCATTGAGAGGTCACCATGTCTTAGTCCGTTCGGACAGCATGACAGTGGTGTCCTTCATAAATCACCAAGGGGGCCTCTCGTCGAGACGTCTATTTACGATGGTGGAACGTCTCCTGAAATGGGCTCAGCTGCACTTCCGCTCTCTGAGAGCGACGCATGTGCCAGGAAAACTGAACCAGGGAGCAGACATGTTGTCTCGGAGCAACGTCTCCTCAGACGAATGGACGCTTCACCCTCACACGGTTCAGCAAATATGGGCTGTCTTTGGCAGGGCGCAAGTAGACCTTTTCGCCTCAAAAGACAATCATCACTGCCCAATTTATTTTTCGAAGGAACAGGACGCATTGACCCAAGAATGGCCCAATCTCCTGTTATACGCGTTCCCTCCTATCGCTCTGCTCTGCCACAAGTCATCAGACGAGTGCGGGAACAGAAACTCAAAGTCCTGTTAGTGGCTCCATTCTGGCAGAACCAGCAATTGGTTTCCAGATCTTCCCAGGCTGCTCTCAAGAGCACCATGGGCCGTGCCACTGAGACGAGATCTCTTAACACAGGCGAACAGAACGATATGGCACCCCCAACCGGAATTGTGGGCGCTGCACGTTTGGGCTCTAGACGGGAGCCTTTAAGTCTCCCTGAGTCGGTTTTGAGTACTATTTCACAAGCTAGAGCACCCTCTACGAGGCGGCTCTACGATCTCAAGTGGTCTGTCTTTTCCGCCTGGTGTTCCACCCGCGGTGCGGACCCAATTTCATGTGACATATCCATGATATTGTCCTTCTTGCAAGAGCTGTTAGATAAGGGGAGATCCCCTTCTACGCTCAAGGTCTATGTCGCAGCTATAGCGGTATTCCATGACCTTGTAAACGGTCAATCTGTGGGAAGAAACTACTTGGTCGTTCGTTTTTAAAGGGGTCAAGGCGGCTTAATCCCCCTCGCCCCATCACGGTTCCGTCTTGGGACTTACCCACAGTGTTGAGGGCCTTGAAAAGCCCTCCCTTCGAACCGCTTCAGTCCATAGGCCTTCGCCCCCTGACGTTGAAGACTGCTTTGCTATTGGCTTTAGCATCAGTCAAACGCATGGGTGATTTACAGGCGCTCTCTGTGAGCCCCGTTTGCTTGGAATTCGGGCCAAATGACTCTAAGGTCATCCTGAAGCCAAGACGTGGGTATGTTCCCAAAAGTCTCTCTACACCCTTTAGAGACCAGATTATTTCCCTTTTGGCTCTTCCTCCTACGGAGCAAGACCAGGGATTTAACTCTCTCTGCCCTGTCAGGGCTCTGAGATGTTATATAGAGCGTTCTGCCCCTTTTAGGCAGTCAGAACAGCTGTTTGTATGTTTTGGTGGCCGCACCAAGGGGTGTTCGGTCACAAAACAGAGATTATCCAAATGGATTGTGGAAGCCATCACGCTGGCTTACTCCTCTTTGGGCCTACAATGTCCCATGGGAGTAAGGGCCCATTCGACTAGGGGCATCGCCTCGTCTTGGGCGTGGTCTAGTGGGGTTTCCATTGCAGAAATTTGTGCGGCGGCAGGCTGGGCCTCACCGTCCACATTTGCTAGATTCTATAACTTGGACGTTCCAGTCTTACAGACTCGGGTCCTTTCCACATAGTGGTATGTCTGTTACCAGTATGTTATATATAGTGCACCTTGGCCTCTTGGAGCTCCAAGTTGTACTTATTCCTTGGAACGGACGTTTATCAGGCTATCTGATCGAACAAATTTGCCCTTATTAGCCCTTTAGTGCTAGGGTCATGTTAGTCGTTCCTCTACCTTAGCAACGGCGGGATTGTACTGGTTCCCCATAAGCGTCTTACGACGCAGTATGAGTGAAAGTATCGAAAGGGAACGTACTCGGTTACTTTCGTAACCTCGGTTCCCTGAGATACGGGAACGAGTACTGCGTTGCTGGCCGTGCTAGGTAGCTGCACGACTCAGTCGTCGCTTCAGTCGAAGTACCTGAGTTCCCTATGGCGAAATGCTCGCTTATATAGCCAGATGCTCCGCCCCTTTTGGCGCGATCGGGCGCGAATCATCGCCATAGGTTTGTGCATCTCCGCTGCCGAGCCATTGGTTCGTTTCTTTAACACTGCACGAACCAATGGCCGTGCAGTTACACTGCGTTATTGAAATGCTTCAGTCTCAGGAGAAAAGGAGCTTTTCCCCATAAGCGTCTTACGACGCAGTACTCGTTCCCGTATCTCAGGGAACCGAGGTTACGAAAGTAACAGAGTACGTTTTCTATTAACCTGGTCATCCAATCAGTCTTTAATTTAATATTTATTCAATATTCATGCTTTAATGCACAAGTTAATCTTGGTTAACAAAAATCTAAATCTTAAAATCTCTTAGTGTCTCCCAGAAATAAGGTGACAAACTTTAGATGTCTTTAAATGTGGGGTATGCTTTAATACTTAAAGCACACACAGTTAATATATTACTATATATTCATGTACTTCCATCATTTTTTCACTTTCATTATTACACACCACTCATTCCAGTGCCTTTATGTACAGCTCATACGGTCATCCACTCTAGTGCAACATTGTATCGCCCTAATTTACTGAAATCAGTCAAGGACCTCTTGACCGCAAAAACTGATCATTGCATGCAATTATCTCTTCTGGAATCAAAAACTTTGATTTTTTTTTTTGTTGCATGTCATTAGTTTACGGTTCAGTTTTCACAATTAACGAACTACTAACTACAACTAATTTGCAGTCTGGTAGTAGTTAGTAACGTCTGCTCTAACTTCAAAACAAGAGGCTCAGCTCACCATGTATTTTCTATAATGGCATATATAATGTGACCATATGACATTTTGCGGTATTTGGCTGATCATTGGTTTGAATGGATCGCCAATGTAATAAATTTTTCTAATACAAAAAATAAGTAAGCCTAATCAGTGTTCTTGTGTGAAGAATTATTGAAGGTAGTAGTGTAGCAGGTATTCAGCAGCAATGTTATCTTGATGGTCTTAAAAATATCTTACCCCTGTAAGAGTCCTAGCTTCCTAGTACTTTTCCTGTGCTGTATGGAAGCTAATACAGTCCTAATTACTAACTTGGATGAGTTGATGTGTGTTCCTCCTTCCAGTTAAAATGTAATGTTTTGTTGATTTTCACTTTTAATTTAGGGCTTTTAACTTCTTTAACATTTTAGATTGTAATGTTCTAATAATAACCATGAAAAGGTACACCTGTCATGAAACCTGAGAGAAAGCTTTTATGGTTAGGAACTGCTGATTGTTGTGACGATGGTAAAAACTAAATTAAGTGCTTTTTGCTTAAAACAAGACTAAATGTCATATGTCCTTCTGCATATCTAGTTAATGTATCTTAATTTAGGAATTTGTTGGCATTTTGACTAAAAATAAGACAAAAATACTTAGTAGGATTAGCTTTTTTTGCAGTGTGCATTAGTCTGAAATATTATTTATAATTTTCCCTTTTTTCCCTTCTGTCTTTCAGGTTTATGTCGCTGCCTTCTCTATTTCAGGCTATGCCTGGGCCAGCTGGCGTAATCGTTACAAACCCTTCAACCCTGTTCTAGGGGAAACGTTTGAGAATGTGCGGGAGGACCGTGGTTTCCGTTATATTGCAGAGCAGGTATGAGCACTTATTTACAGGATGTGCAATATGAAGGACTTCTGCATTTTAACCTGTCTGTCTGTTGTCCATCTATCCTCTTTCTAGGTCAGTCATCACCCACCTCTGTCTGCCTGCCATGCAGAGTCTGATAACTTCAGCTTTTGGCAAGGTAACAGTTTAAATTGATGTATTCTTCATATGGATGTAACATTTAATATTTATTTCAAAACAATGAATACCTAATAAGCAGTTGTAATAAAACACCTTTTGATGCTACACTCTACAAAAGGATGTGTTAATTAACACATTTTTTGTTATTGCCATTTTAACACATTTTGTGTCATTTTAAGTTGATCATGTGTAAAGAGAGCGAGAAACAACACAATGTGTTTAACAGAAAATGTGTTAAATATCATCCAATCACATTGCTGCCTATGTCACTGCATAAGATGTTTTCATTGGTGGATGATGTGGATGCACTCCACAGAAAAAGAAAGAGGTTTAGACGTTGATTTCATTTCTTAAAACATCACCATCACCGTGGTCAGTGTTTGCTTTTGTTGGGTCTCGACCCTCAAATCTGCAATTGTTTTTTCTATTGCTGCTATAGTTCTGTTCACAGGACACATTGTAGTTGCTAAGAAGTTGATTGGTGCTCCCAGAATGCACTGCAGCATGAAGCTTTTTTTTTTGTCACCATTGTTGAGATTCATATGCTGATTATTGATGAATGTTTGCATCAACATCACAGATTGTCAAAGTCTGGAGTGCAAAGTGTTTTTAAATAAGTCATTATTTAGTTAATATATAACTTTCATCAACACCAGTATCATTGTTCATGTTAACATAAAACAATCACAGATACGCTATCATGAACTACCAGTTTAAACCACCTGATCATGTGTTCTCCTGGACTTTTCTGTTTGCAAAAATGTTTGCAAACATAGTTTAAAGCATCCAGAGACAAAACTAATGTTAAAGTAAAGGATCAAGAGCACAACTAAAGCAAACACTGATCACATTAACAGTAAGGGGTAAAAGGTAAAAATCAACATCTAAACCTCTGTTCTAAATAATAACTTTTTAGACAAACTGGTCAGTAATGTGTGAAGCTCGTGATGCTGTTTGTGGATTTTCTGTTTCTCTTTCTTTCAGCTTGTTAACATTTATCAGTTCAACTCTGCTTCAGTGTTCATTTAACACTCTGTATTGTGGGACCAAATACACTGAGCAGTGTTAATAGATTATTTTTTTGTATTGCATTCATTTTAACTGGTTAAGAAAAGCACATCTATGCAGATTGTGTGATTTAAACATTTTAACACACTGCCTTGTTAAGAAGAATAACACACTGGTGTGTTAAAATTGAATTAACACAACATGTAGTCCTTAACTAGACACACAGATGTGTTAAATATAACACAGGTTGTGTTGTTTTAACATATTTAACACATTAATGTGTCATAAATTGGGATATTTTCAAAATATCAACCTGTTAAGACGAAGATCACATTGGTTGAGTTAAAATGAACACAATGTGTTGTCCTTAATTTAACACACAAGTGTGTTAAGATATAACACGGGTTGTGTTGTTTTTAACATATGTGACCCTGGACCACAAAACCAGTCTTAAGTCGCTGGGGTATGTTTGTAGCAATAGCCAAAAATACATTGCATGGGTCAAAATTATAGATTTTTTTTTTTATGCCAAAAATCATTAGGGAATTAAGTAAAGATCATGTTCCATGAAGATTTTTGTAAAATTCCTACTGTAAATATATCAAAATGTAATTTGATTAGTAATATGCATTGTTAAGAACCTAATTTGGACAACTTTAAAGGCGATTTTCTCAGTATTTTGATTTTTTTGCACCCTCAGATTCCTCATTTTCAAATAGATGTATCTCGGCCAAATATTGTCCTATCCTAACAAACCATACATCAATAGAAAGCTTACTTATTGAGCTTTCATGTGATGCATACATCTCAGTTTTGTAAAATTAAACCTTATGACTGGTTTTGTGGTCCAGGGTCACATATATGTTTTTAGAATGTAGGCAGTGTTTTCTATGACTTTAGGTTTGTTTTGTGTCTTTTGAACCTTTATAGGGGCATGCAGTCTCATGTTTGATGGTACAATGTCATTCTAACAAGAAATGTTTTTAGACACTGCAGATGAGCAAATCCTTACTTTAAAATAAAGATACTTACAAATGAAATTACAGATCAAATAGTTTTGTTTTTTCAATATAAATATATGCATTTATTTTATTTTGTTTGTTCATTCATTCAGTCATTCTATATTTTTAGACCAGAGATGGAAATATAAGTTCTGGGGGAAGTCAGTGGAAATAGTTTCATCCGGAATGGTTAATGTCACTCTGCCAAAGTAAGTATGGGCTGAGCTCTACACAGCTGTGCGTGAAATAATTTTATTTTCATTTAAAATGGTTATTGAGAGATGTTAAGTTTCTTTGGATTTTTATTTTCATTTTAGTTTTGAATTTTATGTACAGATGTGGCCATTGAGAATGCACATCAAAAGGAAAGGATCACGCACGGTCAAACAGTAGCATACAGGGTCACTAGGAATCTTTTATTATTTTATGTTTTATTATTAGTTGTATCATATTATCTGCTATACATTCTGGATCAAGTTAAATATGGGGTAGTGTGGTAAGAATAACAACAAGAAAAAAAACCTGCACATTTTTATCTGGTCTTATGCACAATTTATGACCAAACAATGACACCATAAGAAAATTGGAAAAATACAGACAATGTATTTGTTGTGCCAGAGACTTGTGCACAAATCAGAATAAATGAGCACAACAGCACTCACAAAATGTTAAAGGTGCATAATGTGGTAGTAAAAAAAAAAAAATGATTTAGGTTTGTAACATTGCATGACCAAGATGTGACACAGATTTTAGTTTGTATATATTCTGTCAATTATAGTTCTTAGAAAAAAAATCTAAATCTAAGCAAAAATTGGTATCGGCAGGTCACACACAAAATTGAGATGTGAAACACTAATATTTTTCCATCAATCTTTTCTTCTCTATATAAAAAAAACTGAAGACAGTGGTCATGCAAAACTGAAGAACCCTTAATCTAAAAGCAATGTGTAAAGCATTGAATGTACATTTAATTACATTTATTATAGTTTAATTTAAAGAAGTCATGAACTGAGAAATCAAATTTCCCTTGATGTTTTGACATGCAAAACATCCTGTAAATTTTATAGTTCAAAACGTCCTTGTTAGTCCAAAAACTCGTTTCAGATTATTTTCAGATTAGGACATAATAATGCGACAAAAGTCTGCTTCTGTAGAATCAGATTAATGTCTCAATCATTTCTACATCTTTGGCCCTGCCCGCTGGAGCTTTAGTGAGATGAGAAGCAGAGAAGAGCATTACGGGATAAGAGCAAAAAAAAAAAAAACAACAAAAAAGGATACCAATCCTAGGAAAGGGTTTATTTATTTTCAACCATGTAGATGTCTCAGTAGTGGATTATTTATTTGTTTGGTACATTTTCACTGCTGCTTCCATTGAAGTTTCACAGCAGAGACAGAGCGTTCAAATCAGAGGGCTTAAATCAAGGTATTTAATTTTTTACTAAATAAAATGTTCCGTTATTTCTGAATTATGACAATTTTAATGTAAAATCATACTAATATTATAAGTGCACCTCAGGAGTCAAACAATAAAAAATGCAGTTCATGACTCCTTTAAAATAAAGAGTGCAAATATTCCATTTTACTGGCAAAGACTGTTTACACTAATTGAACAAACACATTTATTTAAATAACAAATCTAAATAACATAAAATAAAAACACAAGTCTGAATTTTTTGCATGTGCTGATGTGATGCTGTAAAATGTTAAATGTTTTCATCTGCTTTTGTTTTCATCTTCATCAAGAAGTCTTTTTCGCATAAACATTGACCAATAAATGTCTTGTCATACTGTAATATCACTTCCTCCTTGCAAACAAAATAACTCTTATTTCTACATCAATATATAGAGGGGTCTTATACTGAAGTAAATAATGTTTTTGTTAAAGGTTTTGATCCGATAAACAAAGGTAGCAAATAGAGAACAAAAATAATTGTAACAAAAAAAATGAAACTGCTACTTTATTATAGCAACAATAAGATTAAGAATACACAAAACGGATTTAAAAAGTCAAATGTTTTAAATGGAGAATACATAAATGGCAGGTGACTATCAAATTTAAGTAAATTTAATAATTTTAAACTACAGTTTTAAAATGTTAAGCATCTGCTGTCTAAGACTACAGTATGTGTTTAATAGGCCAAAGTGTGAAGCCAGCCACTGGAGTAAGTATATATTGGGAGGAAATTAACAAACAAAACCACTGGAAATACATCTCAGCTGACACGTTAACTGAAATATTAATAGTATTTTTGTCTGTCTAGATCAGGGGTGCGCAACCCTGTTCCTGGAGATCTACCTACCTGCAGACTTGTTTTTCCAGCCTTGATCCAACACAGCTGTCTGTAATTGCCGAGTGCTACTCAAGAGAGTAATCAGCTGGTTCAGGTGTGTTTGATCATGGTTGGAGCTGAACTTTGTAGGATGGTAGATCTCCAGGAAAAGGGTTGGTCTAGATTATGAAATTCTTGCTGACAAAGCACTGTTTTTATTTTTGTGTACTTAAACCGTTCTTAGACGTTTATTAACAAAATCCCTGCTCATCAACCCAGTGAATAAACAGGACTCATAAATGTAAGCTTTACAAGAGTATATTACATAGAATTAAATAAGGGCATGTTGGAAACAGAATGGCTTAATTTATTGTCTCATTAAACTCATGTAAAGTTAGATCTTTGGGGCTTGTCTATGGATTGCATGACTCTTCTTGAGTTTGTCTCTCTCTCTCAGTGCCATGCTTAAAATACATGTCAGTCATTTCTCATCTCAATCATTTGTGTCCCTGCTGGCAAAAAAATAGCTAAAACCAGCCTTTCAGCTGTTTTTTTTCAGCAGGGGTATTATTGGATTATATAAAGTAGATCAATTATTTAGAGAAAATCAGGTTGTTTTACCTATAAACGCCATTGACTCATCTCACCTCAAGATGCAGAGCTGTAACGGCGGTCTTGCTCACATTTCTCAAAACGGCATACCCTGCTGAAAAAAAAACTGCTAAAACCAGTCTAGGCTGATTGGCTGGTCTTAGCTGGTTAAAGTAGCTGGTCTCCCAGACTGGTCAGGCTAAGGAAAGTGGCCAAAACCCCTCTAAAACCAGCCTGCTGACCAGCTATGACCAGCTAAAACCAGCCTGTTTTTTCAGCAGGGTATATAAACTGATTATCAGTCGATTGCTACTCTAGACTTTTGCCATGCCTCTTTGGCATAAATAGTGTTCCATGCACCACTAGGTAGAGATTGTAAGGCACAACAAACTTATTTAAATTATAACCCTGCTGCAGGGCGCTTCATGATCACACGTGAGGAATTGTCTGCTGCTGTGTGAGGAAAATGCATTCTTAAAAGCCACATCTGTACCATCCAAGACGCAAAGAAATCTAAGGACCTAGTTATTTTTTTCTATAAATTCCATAAATGGAGCTAAATAGTCTGGTCAACATGTATCTGATGATTTATTGATTGATTTATTTATTTATTTATTTTTTCCGATTTTTCCTCTTCAGGTATGGTGATCATTATGAGTGGAATAAAGCAGTCACTTGCATACACAATGTGTTCACTCAGCAGAGATGGCTGGAGCACTACGGCGACGTTGTCATTCGTAACCTCAACAATGATGAGTGCACCTGCAAGATCACATTTGTCAAAGTGAGTTTTTGTGTTTCTTTACTTGTGATGTTTTAATGCTGTATGATAATTGCTTTTTCAGACCACAAAAGGAGCTTGCACTTCATGTAATGGAAGTTAATAGTGACCAGCTTCAAGCGTTCACAAAAGGCGAAAGTATCAAAGAATGAATTGTATGCAGTTGATGTCAGAAGTGTTCTGAGGGATAACCAAATTGAATAATCAAATGTAAAAAAGTATTACATAATCATCACCTTGTAAATTAAATATAGATTAATTCTTGTTTAAACTAGAAAGTAATTCAATAAACAGCAGTGAGCGATTTTCTGTATTTTATTGGATTATCATAAAGGACACTGACAAGTAAACTAGTCACGGTCACTTTAAGAGACAAAGCATCCAATATAATGGCAAACATCTGTGTTTTTTTTTTTTTTTTCTGTTTACGTTCACTTAAGACATAACTTTTTTCTTTTTTTCTTTTTTTTTTTGAGGATACTTGCCAAGATGGGTTTCAACATTTTGTATGCATTTGTTGATTCAAGATTTTCAAAGGCTGTGAGTTGCGGTTCTCTGCGTGAATTATGGTGTCTTTTTGTGTTTGTATGCTTAAACTGGCGAAGTGTTTTTGTTGAGTTTAGTGTTTGCGTGCTGTCTGTGAAACGTGGCTTTCTGTGCCCTCACAGAGAGTGCTTTAAACTCTTTTAAATGTTTAAATTCTGAGCATCTTTTTAGGCTGGCCTTGGTTAGTCGTTTGAAATGGTCTCAAACTGTTTAAATTAAATTATTAAATCATGATTAAAATATCTTGATTTCCACAGGGCTCTAATAGTTTTATGAACACCCAGTAATTTGTAGAAGATCAGCCAAGATCAGGATGTTTGGTAAATACTTATAGGTTGGATTTTTTTTTTTTTTGCTTAATATAAATTACATTTCTGGTTTGTATTTTACCAAACCTGTGTGTGACCTTTTGTTTGTGACACTTGAAAAAAATACATATTTGGTGAAATAAAATGAACTATGTTGAATTCTGCCTTTAAACTGCATTCCAGTAAAAAATCCAGTCATATGACATAACCAAAGCTTTATTGGCATGTTAAGCATTGACAGTAGGCCAATTTATACAATAATTTCTTAATTTAAAATAAAATCTGCTGAAGAGTAATTAGCTGATGAAGTGTATTTACTTATTGTGGAGTTAACAAAAGTTATCATGTGCACTTGTGCTATTTGAAGCAGATGTCATTACAAAGTCAAATTTTCAAAGGAGCGGTTTATACGTTTTGTATGAGATGTTCGGCACGCCCGACGCACTTAAATCACTTTTCTGTGAATTAAGGTCTTGAATCTGAGCAGCAAGTCTTAAATTTGAATGATCATTGCATTAATTTTCGTGAGAGATTTTCTCATGCGCTTAATTTTAAAGTGAAGTAAAACCGTAATTTCTGTGCTGAATGGCTTAGGTTGCTCAATATTCATTGAACAATACGTGGTAGATGGCGGCATGTTATCTGGCAGTCACTTGAAGAAGAACTTGAGAAACATGCACAGGTGAACCCATATTTAGATATGTAGTTTCATTGGAAGGGTATGACTGCAAACTACTGCTTGTGACTAATGAAAAACATTTAGGAGCGGCAGTGTGACTGTCCCGATCAGCATATTTGTGTGTGCGCTGAGGGGAGTTTTAAAAGTTTCTACGTGTGTTTGCAGCATCGAGTAACGTATCACGGACACATCTCACCAATCCTTTAATAAAGAAAGTGTAGAGGAAGTGTAAATAAGAGACTGGTTGTGCAGTATAGAGAGCTTCACTGATTATAATCGAACTTTGTGAGATTGCGATGAACTAAGATGAGTGACAGCTTTTAACGATTTATTAAGGGAGTTTGTGAAGAGATACTGAGTTAATACAACTGTTAAATAAACAAGTTTATTTTAAGTGACTTACATCGTCTCACTATAAAACTATTGCCTGGAATTTCTTTATATCATCGTCAAAAATAGTTTGAAACAAATTACAACTGAGCCACTGCGCATCACTATCCAAAAACAAGTTGGTTTATGAATGAGCTTGTGTTTTTAAACTAATCTAGTGAAATGATTCTATTTCCCATTCATAAAGATGGTCACTTGCTTTTATTCCTGAATGAATTAGCCTTTCAAACTAATCAAATGAATGTTGTGATTCAGTAATAAAATCGGTGACTTGCTGGCAGATAATTTTTCTTCAAGTATCTTTTCAGTTATCTAAATCAGTTAATGCTTCTGTATTTAAAATGTTATATTTAAAACTATAATCTCAACATTATTTTATGAATTTGATTGCACACATACCACCTCTGAGCCTCATTAAACATGAAAATACACCTATAAGCTACTTTTGTTTTCTTCTGTCCCACCTCTGTAGTACAAATACATTTTGGTAATGCTGATTTCATTTGATTGGTAATTTATTATTGTTATTTTAAGCAGCAATTGTAAAAAGCTTATAAAAATGACATACTTTTTATAAATTTGCCAAACTTTCCATCCATTATCCATCCTCCAGGAACAATGTTGTTATAAAATAATATCCCTGTTAAATCAGCATAAATTTTTAACTTTTTCATAGGCTTTTTAAACGGTCATGACATGGAAAAAAGCACAATTTCAAAAAAGTAACACGTTAAAGTTCTTGATTTGTTTTTTGACATTCTCTCTAAAATGCACTATTTTGGTGCAGCTTCTCCTTTAATATTTCTCAGTAAACACCCACTGTTGTGAATGTCATTTAAGAACTGCTAGGCCTGTCCAAATTGCAGTCTTGACTACTTAAGAATGTGTGCACTTAACAGGAAGTGTGCAAAACTGTCCTAGCTCCTCAAAACAGCAAAGCATAGCGCCATTAACACGCACTAAATCCATTTAATCTCAAGCGGCTCTGGAATGGTATTTAGGGCTAAAAGTTTTTTATTTTATTTTTGGCAGGTTGCCATCAAAAAATAAAATTTAATACACTTTTAATAAGATTAATATATTTACCAAGGGTGCCAATATTTGTGGAGGTCATTGTAAAACCAAGAATTGTGTGTACAATTAAGACCATATTGTTAGTTTTACACACAAAACATCAGATGTGTATATAACCCTAATGTAATTCTGATTTGTCCAGTCACGATACTGGGGTGACGATAACAGCAAGAATGAAGTGCAGGGCACCGTTCTTGACCGTACTGGCAAAGTGCTTCACCGTTTTGGGGGATCATGGCATGAAGGCATCTTCTGTGATACATTTCCCGAGCCACAATGCATTTGGAAGCCCAGTAAGTGTCCATGCACACAATAGTCTTACCAAGTTTAGTTTGATGGTGAATTGTCTGTTATAATTCGCAGATCCTCAACCAAATGATTACTTTGACTACTATGGCTTCTCCCAGTATGCCAGAGAGCTCAATGAACTGACGCCTGATATAAAGGAGAAATTGCCCCCGACAGACACTCGTTTCCGTCCAGACCAAAGGTATGTGGCCAGTTGTTGTCTTAAAACAAAGTTTTTTTTTTTCATTATTTCCATTCAAGAAGTGAAGCTTGTATAATGTATACATTCATTCCACACAGACTGATATAATTCAAGTGTTTATTAGGGCCCGAGCACTGCAGTGCGAGTTCTTTTGTATTGTAATTCTTCTTCTTCTCCTTCTCCTTCTCCTCCTCCTTCTCCTTCTCCTCCTCCTCCTCCTCCTCCTCCTCCTCCTCCTCCTCCTCCTCCTCCTCCTCCTCCTCCTCCAAAATAAAGTCTTTTTGAGGGCCTAAACATGCTCGAAAACTCTCGAAACTTTGCACACGCATCAGACCTGGCGAAAATTTACATCTGATATGATTTTCAGAAGTGGGTGTGGCAAAATGGCTAGATGGCGCCACCTATAAAATTTAAACGGAGTGCGCCTCGAGCTACGTTTCACGTACGTACATGTGCGAAACTCTGTAAACACATGTAACACACCAATACCTACAAAAAAGTCTCCTGGTGCAACATCCGAAACACAACAGGAAGTGCGTTATATTGAATTTCCTGTACGATTTTTGTGCAGTTTTTGCCATTATTAGGCCTTGTGCTTTAACAAACTCCTACAGTTTTTATCCGATTATCTTCAAATTTGCTGAGTGTCATCATAAGGACTTTGGGATGCTAAATTGCGAAGATCTAGAGTTTTCGTTGAGAGGCGTGTCCGTGGCGGCCTGACAAATTTCGACGTGTCGCCATGAAAAAGGAAGTTGCTGTAAGTCAGGCGAACAATGTCCGATCTGCCTCAAACTTCACGTTTGATAAGAGTCATGTCCTGAACACACGTTAGTGCCAATATTCAGTTATAGTCATAGCGTTAAACATGTCACTTCCTGTTGTCAGCAGGTGGCGCTGTTACGGACTCCTAGCAACATATTAAAAAGCGTTAGCAAGTTTTAAATAGGCTAGCAACATGTTAGAATCATGCTAAAACATGCTAGCAACACTTAGCTAAGAGCTAAAGCATGCTATTAATACAATGAAACAGGAAGTTACTCTAACTCAGGCATACAATGTCCAATCTGACCCAAACTTAATATTCAACATGCTACAAACATAGTAAAGCATGCTTGCAACATTTAGCTAATATGCTTAAGCATGCCAATAATACAATGAAACAGGAAGTTACTGTAACTTCAAGCATACAATGTCCAATCTGTCACAAACTTAAAAAGGTTTAAAAAGAGCCCTGGTCTGAATACATACTAGGGATGGTTCGATACGTGTATCGGTACCGTTCGGTTCTCGGACAAATTCCAAATGGAAGTGATCATCCCTATCACCTTTGTGAGGGGACTAAGCGAATCTGCTTAGTGCTGACAGACACGGGTGTGTTTGACTTGAAGCGGCGCTGCAGGCACCGATCGGTTTATGACATCAGAGCAACGCGAGAGTGATTATAACGAGAATATGGAACCATCAGCTGTCAAGCGCTTTCACAGTATTTTGATGTCATACACAGATCGGTCGCTGCAGCGCCGCTTCAAGTCGAACACACCCGTGTCTGTCAGCACTAAGCAGATTCGCTTAGTTATGCTAACAGTAAAAAGACATTAATGACATTAAAACAGCGACATCTGCTGACAGAGACCATGCTGTGTTGTCACGTAAACATCCCAGCTGAAGATAATTATGAGGAAATTACATCGCTCCCTTCGCCAAGTGCATTGCAAACGACTACATTATGACATGCACGTGCCCTAAGTCCCCCACAAAGGTGATAGGGATAATCACTTCCATTTGGAATTTGTCCGAGAACCGAACGGTACCGATACACGTATCGAACCATCCCTAATACATACCCATGCCCATATTCAGTTATAGTCATAGTGCATACTGCTAGCAACAAGAAGTGACATGTTTAATACTGTTCTGGATGCCTAGCAATATTTTAAAGTATCAACAAGTGTTAAATAGGGTAGCAACATGCTAAAACATGTTAGCAACACTTGCTAAAGCATGTTATTAATGCAATGAAACAGGAAGTTACTGTAACTCAGGCATGCAATGTCCAATCAGCCCCAAACTTCACATGTTTGATAAGAGTCCTGGCCTGAACACATCTAAAGGCCAATATTCCATTACAATCATAGCGCCACCAGCTGGCAACAGCAAATTACTTGTTTTACACTAACTTAAACATGCAATGTACAAAATGCACCAAACTTGACATGTTTGGCAAGAGTCTTGGCCTGAAGACATCTAAAAGCCAATATTCCGTAATAGCGCCACCTGTTGGCAGCAGGATATGTCATGTCTTACACTCAAGCATGCCATGTTCAATCTGCACCAAACGTCATATGTTTGATAAAATCGCTGGCCTGAAGACATCTGCATGCTAATATTCAGTTATACACATCGTCACCAGCTGGCATCAAGAAGTCTGGCACATCTAAATGACTTTTAACATAGTAAATTTAGGAGGAATATGTCAAAGCATAGTGCCCACCATTCGCCACAGATCAGCGGTGAGCCCGGGTGCAAGGGCCCGCCCATCGCTGCTTGCAGCTTTAATTTTTTTTTAATTTTGATGATAATAACTGACAACTAATAAAAACCCCAAATTCAGTATCTCAGAAAATTTGAATATTACTTAAGGCCAATACAAAGAAAGGATTTTTAGAAATCTTGGCCAACTGAAAAGTATGAACATGAAAAGTATGAGAGCATGTGCAGGACTCAGTACTTAGTTGGGGCTCCTTTTGCCTGAATTACTGCAGCAATGCGGCGTGGCATGGAGTCGATCAGTCTGTGGCACTGCTCAGGTGTTAGGAGAGCCCAGGTTGCTCTGATAGTGGCCTTCAGCTCTTCTGCATTGTTGGGTCTGGCATATCACATCTTCCTCGTCACAATACCCCATAGATTTTCTATGGGGTTAAGGTCAGGCGAGTTTGCTGGGCAATTAAGAACAGGGATACCATGGTTCTTAAACCAGGTACTTGTGCAGGTGCCAAGTCCTGTTGGAAAAAGAAATCTGCATCTCCATAAAGCAGCAGGAAGCATGAAGTGCTCTAAAACATCCTGGTATACAGCTGCATTTGACCTTGGACCTCAGAAAACACAGTGGACCAACAGCAGCAGTTGACATGGCACCCCAAACCATCACTGACTGTGGAAACTTTACACTGGACCTGCAACGTGGATTCTGTGCCTCTCCTCTCTTCCTCCAGACTCTGGGACCCTGATTTCCAAAGATTTACGTCTGTGCGTAGTGGTTCTTGAAGCAAAAAAAGTTGAAAACAGCTCAGTAGAATACTTTCACTTTTCTTTGATGAATTGAACATAAAACATCATTTATCTGATATAGAAATCTTTTGTAATTATTATAAATGTCTTTATCATCACTTTTGATCAATGTAAAGCATCCTTGCTAAATAAGTTTTTAATAGTATGGTATATAATGTTTCAAAAGCTTTTTATTTCAAGTAAATGCTAATCGTTTGATCTTACTATTCATCAAAGAATCCTGAAAAAACAAATACTCTACTGCTTAAATATTGATAATAATAAAATGTTTCTTGAACAGCATATTATGATTTCAGATACTGAAAAAAAAAAACACACACACACATACAAATGTCAGGGTATATTAAAACTTCTCAAAATCCCTAGACCCCAGAAGGTTAAAGACTCAAAGTTTTTGTACAATAACATGCATATTTTGCGCTTCAATTGCAGGAGAAACTTTTTTTGACTAAAACCACTCGATCTCTTATTTTTGTGGTTAACTATAGTTCTGTGAAAACGGGTTTACAAATGTCTCATTACAAGAGATTTGTGCAGTGGAAATGGGTAGAAAAGTTTGAGAATGGAACCTGCAATAGAGACCATGTTGGTGGTAAAGGGGGAAAAAGCAGTCACCTTAAAATTCTTTACACGAGGTAGGAAATACCTTAAATGAAATGCATTTATTATCTTAAGACTAAATGTTTCTTCAAATTCTGATTTTAAAAAAAAAAAAAAAAAAAAAAAAAAAGCCTTGTGCATATAGCATAGTTGTGCTTCAGGTGGTCCTTGAAAGAGTCCCAGCTCTTGGTCCTTTCCAATGCTGTCCCCTCCTGTCTCTCCCACTTTTATACTTTCTTTACTGTCCTACATAAACAAAAACACCAAAAATAAAATTTCATAAAATACCAACCTTGATACTGTTGAATATCTTTAACTGAAAACGTTCAATACAAAACAAATCTTGTACTTTACACAGTCCAATAACAGTGGAGTTGGAAACAAAGTGCACAACACTTCATTAAACACATTTTGAAGTTTACAATATTAACCAATTTTTCCCAGTCTTTCAGAGCCCCCAGTTACATTGTTTTAATCACAATCCCAGTTAAACAGTGTATTTAGTGAAACAAAATCATATTGAGTACATTGGTATTAATTAAATAAACCTATAACAAAAGATCAATTAATCTCTACCAGAACTGACAGTGCAAAGTAGCAGATGAACAATTCCTAACCAAACTGCCAATGAGCTGGATCATTAATGACTCCACAAGGAGAAAGAATCAATGGTTTACTGAAATTTTCTTAAGCTGTTTTTTGTTTTATACCATTCCTTAAAACAACCTTAATTCATTTAAATTCTAAAGACATTTGCCATTATATTATATTCAGAAAAGAAAAATATAGTATGTTATCTTTAGGACTGTTATTATAGGATTAAAATGTAAACCTACAGTAATGCATGGCATTTATGTCGAAAGATGTGAATCTCTAAAAGATAGACATTAACAAATACTAGCAACACACAACACTGTATATATATATATATATATATATATATATATATATATATATATATATATATATATAGTCTCAGCCTCAGACGTCACGCCCACGGAACGTTGGCTAAACGTCTGATGCATATGGTTCACTTAACTGGAAACACTTCAGGAATGTCGAAGTCGTGATCTGATTAGTTGAATTTGATCGGATTTCCGGAACACGCGAGTGTCGCGTTTATTTTCGGTCCGCCGGGAAACAAATCGCAGACTGATTTACTCGCGTTTTGCTGAAAGCTGCTTATGCAGATGCTGTTGTTGTTAAACACATTTGCGACGTTCGCGAACAAATAACTGACTTACTGCTTGTTCTCCCTCTTCTTTGTTAACTTTCAATGCTGGTTATATCAATGTCTGACTTGTTGCATGCCAGTCTGTTGTTGTGGGGGCATTTCTACGCCCCGAAACGTGACGCTGAACGAAACGAACTGTGATTGGTTGTTTGACATGTCTGTCAAACGGCCTTATGGGCGGGCCTTGGCCAATCAAAGCTGCCATGAATACCAGACCTTCAGCCGTCAGTCTGAAGGTATGGCTATGCGAGACTAGTATATATACAACCAGATGAGCTAATATTGCTAGCGCGCTAAATTAGCATCTAACTTTTGCTGTTTGTAATAAAGCAGCACACACAAACACACACTGAAGTATTAAACTTCTGCAGGTTTCATGAAATTTACCTATTTGTAAACTCTTGTACTATTTTTGAAAGGTAATAATACATACAGTACTGGCTAAATCAGGTAAGACAATAAGTGTTTGCAGGATCACAGATCACGTCTGTTTTCTGTGTTCCGGGTTTTGTTCTCTGTTGAAATTTCACAAGTCAAATTTGCTCAAAATAAAAATTTTACAGGAAAATATAAAATAATTCAGGACCAACCGAATAATTTCGGTGAACAACAGCTCCCATAGTCTACGCGGCTCACAGCCTCACCAGAAAATGCTGTAACGGTCGAAATTTTGTAATTACAAAGGCGCGCGCAGTTTCACCTGTCAGTTTTCTGAATGACAGTCAGATTAACCAATCATGATCAAAGCAGTAAGGTAAAACGACCAATAGGAATTGTTTCAGCATGGTAGCGAAATGTAATTAGTATTATTGTTGGTGATGATTATTATATTTTAGAATAAGATTCATGACATAATAATGTTCATAATAATTTAAAAGGCAAACATTTTCTTTGTATGCTGAAGACATGATCTTATAAAAATTATACTTTTTTTCATTATTATTATTATTATTTAAACACTTGCGTTTGAAGGTATACAAAGGTGTATAGATAACAGTTTAGCATACAAATGTGTATATATAAGCGTTTAGCATTTAAAGTTATATCAAAGTTGTTTTACCGTTGAAACAACAACTGACCTAATTGGTCATGTGTTGACTGAATGCTAAACGGTTGAAGACCAATGTTGTTTCACTGCTGACCATATTTCAACCAAATTTCAACGTTGAAGGTCGGTCATGTGCCGACTGGGTATTAATGTGCTTGGACACAGAGCTCTGAACAGCCAGCCTCTTTTGCAATGACCTTTTGTCTTGTCCTCCTTGTGCAAGGTGTCAATGGTCGTCTTTTGGACAACTGTCACATCAGCAGTCTTCCCCATGATTGTGTAACCTACAGAACTAGACTGAGAGACCATTTAAAGGATTTTGTAGGTGTTTTGAGTTAATTAGCTGATTTTCACAATATTCTAATTTTCTGAGATACTGAATTGGGCTTTTCATTAGTTGTCAGTTATAATCATCAAAATTAAAAGAAATAAACACTTGAAATATATCAGTCTGTGTGGAATGAATGTATACATTATACAAGTTTCACTTCTTAAATGGAATTAAGGAAATCAACTTTTTGAAGAGATTCTAATTATATGACCAGCGCTTGGGTATATATTGGTAATTTTTTAAAGCAAGAGTTACAGTGATTTTTTTCTTTGATGCAATAAGTTTGTGAGATGTATTGAACACAGATAATATATAACTACTCGTAAAGTTAATTCTAAAGCGTCATTGCCAGTAAATAATTTGTAAACGTCTAGTGTGTCAGCATTACCTTTCTCTAACAGTTGTACTAATCTGTACTGGAGGTTGATCAACTATTAGATACTTGTGATACTAAAGCCAAAAATGCTAATTCTTACCCTCTCCTCATCTCATCATCAGATGTATATGACTTAGTTTCTTCAGATGTGAAGTGTGATGCAAGCATATTGTGAAACTTTGCATGGGTAACAGTTATTTTATTTCTAGGCTTCTTGAAGAGGGTAAAGTGGAAGAAGCTGATAAACGCAAGGATGAAATAGAGGAGAAACAACGTGAACGACGTAAGACAATGACCAAGAGGAGTGAAGAGCATGTTCCACGTTTCTTTGTGTGAGTCCCATTATTTTTTTTATTTATTTATTTTTTTTCCTGCCAGAAATTAATTAATTTCTTAAATGAAATGTGCCAGAGGACAACATATGTTACTGGAATATATTCTGCAGATAATATAAATAATCAAAAATCGCCATAAACTGAGTGAATGAACATAGATGATTTATGAACTAACGAAGTGGAATTGTAAATGCCTTATTTAAAAAAAAAAAAAAAAAAAATACAAATTTCTCTTTCAACAGAAAAACTTTAGATCACGCTGGAAGAGAGGTGTGGGTGACAAATGGAACTTATTGGAAGATTCGAGAAAATCCAGGATTTGCCAACACTGAAAATCTGGATTTGTGGTGTTGATGGAATTGAAGTCCTGTGATTTGTGACATCCCAGTATTCTCTTAGCAAAATTCTTGAATTTTGGGCATGTTAGTATGTATATTGTTTTATATAACTGTTGTGAATTTTAGTTTAAGCCAAAGACTTCACAGGCAATGTAGGAATGGAGTTTTTAATCTAAATTGTGATATTCCTGAAGCCGTACATCCCTCCTTTTTAGTGATGACTTAAAAATAGGTTTGTGTTAAACAAAAATCCATTCTATATTTTGTGTTATGAATAGATGTCTTAATGGTTTTTTTTTTTTATTATTCTTTGGTCTTTTTTATTAAAAGGTAAGGTCTAATGTGATTTAGTACAGAATGTTTCCCATTTCAATAGATCTGTATTTGTAAATAATGCATGTCTAAACTGTTTGCTGTAAGTTATGCTTTTTAACGAATGGATTTAATTATTTCTGATAAGAAAATCTTGCGTGATTTTACTGTAAAAAATATTTTGTGCTAGGTAATTTCTCAAATTACTTTTTGGATTTTCAACCAGATCTACTGGAAATATTTTGGTGAAAAGAGTAATAGGGTTATGTGCAATTTCTTGTGTGCATTTCCAATCAGATGAGACTTGAATAAATATTAAATTTGAACACGTTTGCACTTCTGCCATCTGAAGGGGAGCTCTGGAAGCATACACTGTAAAGAGAAGTGACTACATTGTAGGGAGAGAGAGAACAAGGCCTGAGACACTTCATGGTCGTGAAGCAGCTGCCCACTTGTTTAAGGTTACGCTCTTTCCTAATTCTATGGACTTTTTTTGTTGCAGCAACTTTTTTTTTTTTTTTTTTTAAATTGTACAATTGAAGATATTGATTAAAAGCTTATTGTAGTATAGCAATGACAAAGTACATGGACACCCCTGCAGTACATATTGCAGGCATTCTAAAAGGCATTCACAAATCATGTTTTTGCTTTGACAAATGCAAGACTTAGCAGTAGAATTTGGAGGAAAAAAACAAGGTGTCACAAGTTTTTTTTTTTTATTTTTTTTTTTTTCTTCACTTGAGTGCTGCATTTTTAAAATGCTGTCATGTTTGAGACACTCCAGAAGAGCTGAGAGCAAAGTGGAGTGGAAAAGCAAGCAAAATACTATTAACATAGCTTGAACAAAAACAAATCAATTTTCTCCCACATTTTTCACAAACAGCATATCAAGACAACTGCACTGTAATCTAAGTGGATATCTTAATGCTTAATGTGGCTTTAAGACAGCGATATTAAAAGATTAAACTGTGCATTGCATTCATATTCTGGGTTTGTTTTTGTTAAGAGTAAAGCTTGTCCAGATTATAAATGTTTCCTACATATAAATTTTGTCCCTAACCTTACCCATATCCCGCCTTCATAGAAGCAAAGGTGTTTTGCAGTGCCATATGACCACATTGAGTACATTGTACAGGTGCAGCTCCAAAAATTTGAATATCATGAATAAGTTCATAGATTCATTACATGTAAAGTAAAACATTCCAATAGTTTTGTTTTAATTTTGATTAGAGAGTACAGCTCATGAAAGTCAAAAATTCAGTATCTCAAAATATTAGAATATTTACATTTGAGTTTCATTAAATGACACTATAAATTCCAGATATTTTATGTTCTTTGACACCCCACTAATGGAGAAGGTTGCTGATTTGGCAATGGTCTAGGGGACAATCATTGACACCCTCCACACAGAGGGTAAGTCGCAAAGGGTCATTACTGAATGGGGTGGTTGTTTACAGAGTGCTGTATCAAAGCATATTAAATACTAAGTTGACTGGAAGGAAGAAATTGGGTAGGCAAAGGTGCACAAGCAAGAGGGATGACCGGAGTTAGCCCATCAAGAGTCCTCACGTTTAGACGTCTTCAGGAAAAGCACTTCCAAGCCACTTCTGAAACAAAAAACAATGTCAGAAGCATCTTACCTGAGCTAAAGAGAAAATTAACTGGAATGTTGCTCAGTGGTCCAAAGTCCCCTTTTCAGATAAAAGTAAGTTTTGCATTTCATATTGAAATAATGGTCCTAGAGTCTGGAGGAAGGCTGGAGAGGCAGAGAATCCAAGCTGCTTGAAGTCCATTGTGAAGTTTCTGAAGTCTGTAATGCTTTGGGGTGCCATGACATCTGCTTGTGCACTGTGTTTTATCAAGTGCAAAGTCAATGCAGCCATCTCAGGAAATTTTAGAGCACTTTATGCTTCCATCGGCTGACAAGCTTTATGGAAATGCTGATTTTCTTTTCCAGCAGGACTTTAGCACCTGCCCAGAGTGCAAAAACCACTTCCCAGTGGTTTGCTATTACTGTGCTTTATTGGCTAGCCAACATGCTTGACCTGAACCCCATTGAGAATCTATTGGATATTTTCAAGAGATAGATGAGAAACAGTCAATCCAACAATATACAGACAATCTAGAGGTTCAATAGTGCCTCAGCAGTGCCACAGGCTGATCACTTCCATGCCACACTTCACTAATGCTGTCATTTGTGCTAGGAGCAAGTAATTTGCTGTAATATGTGCTGCCGACCAAGCATTGGTGCATAAATAAACATACTTTAAACAATTTGAACTTTTCTGTTCTGCAAATTTTCTAATATTTTGAGATACAGGATTTTTGACTTTCATCCCAGGTAAAAAAAAAAGTGCACTAAAATACACTTTAAGTATACTTAGAGCACTTTTAGTACATTACTGAAAAGTGTACTATTTTCGCACACTAATTTTGTACTTATTGTACTAAAAAATAGTATTAAGTATATGTTAAGATAAACTTAATACCATCTAAGTGAACTCAACTGTGCTATTTTGAGACACCATGAAATTGAACTAAAATGTGCTTTTAACATACTATATCTGTATTTAAAATATATATATATTTAGTTTAGTAACTAGAAATACACTTGAACCCTACTTTTAAACATTTATAAATATATTTATGACTAATTTAAAGTATAACAATAATATATTAAAAGAATATACAAAGTGTGAAAAAAGTGTGCTAAAATACAATTTAAGTACACTTAGTGCACTTCCCTAATGTACTTAAAGTGCTCTATTTTCGGGCACTGATTTTGTACTTAATATACTAAAAGTTATTCTTAAGTACTTCTTAAGATAAACTTAAGATCATCTAAGTGTACTCAACTGTGCTATTTTGAGACACCATGAAGATGAACTAAAACGTGCTTTTAACATACTATCTCAGCATTTCAAAAAATGTATTTTGTTACCACTTATAATACAATTGAAACATATTTCATAAACCTTTAAATATACTAATTATACATAAAAAAATAAACTTACTGATTATTTAAAATACATGAATAATATATAACAAATGTATAAGGCATATTTATAATGTATTGCCCACATATTTTTATTAATAAAAAATATACTTATTAATTATTTAAAATACATGAATAATATATGACAAATGTATACAAAGCGTATTTATAATGTATTGCCCAAATATTTTTATTAATAAAAAATACACTTGTTGATTATTTAAAATACATGAATTATTGTTGATTATTTAAAATACATGCTATACTTTAAATTAGTCATAAATATATTTATAAATGTTCAAAAGTAGGGTTCAAGTGTATTTCTAGTTGTAACTAAATATATATTTTTAAATACAGATATAGTATGTTAAAAGCACATTTTAGTTCAATTTCATGGTGTCTCAAAATAGCACAGTTGAGTACACTTAGATGGTATTAATTTTATCTTAACATATACTTAATACTATTTTTTAGTACAATAAGTACAAAATTAGTGCGCAAAAATAGAGCACTTTTAGTACATTACTGAAAAGTGTACTAAGTATACTTAAATAAAGTGTATTTAAGTATAACCTGGGAGAATTACCACACTCAAAATCAGTTTAAGTGTTAGTGCTAATAATGCATTCATATTAGGTGTACTTTAGTACAACTTTTGAGAAAATGTACTTCTACTACAATACATTACTAATAGATTTTTAATAAAATCAATTTAATATAACTTAAAATTACCACACTCAAAATCAATGTAAGTGTTAATGCTTATAGTGCATTCATATTAAGTGTACTTAAGTACAACTTTTGAGAAAATCTACTTCTACTACAATACATTACTAATAGATTTTTAATAAAATCAATTTAATGTAAACTTAAAATTATTACATTAAACAATACATTATTAATAGATTTTTTATATATTAACTTATTTTAAACTTAGGATTAGTATGTAAACAGTCTACTAATAATCAACTAATGTTTAAAGCATTTAAAGCACACTTTTGAAAAACACTAATAAAACTCTTTTGCATGTTTTTTCTGTAGTATACTTTATTTTAGTACACTAAAAATTTATTTAAGTATTACTGGTATTTAGTATACTTTTTTCAAGTGTACTTAAGTCCTACTGAAGTATAAACATACTTTTAATTAGCGTATTTATAGTGTATAAACATCACACTTTTTTAACACAAAAAAATAACAATGTACTAAAAATGTATTTGCGGGTATTTAAGTGTGTTTTCATTGCATTTAAGTATTTATTTTTTTCACCTGGGATGAGCTGTAAGCTCTAATCATCAAAATTAAAAAAAAAAAAAAAAAAAAAATTTAGAAATATTTTACTTTACATGTAATGAATCTAAAATATATGAAAGTTTCAGTTTTTTTCAATAATTTACACATATAATTTTAATAACTTTTTCATGATATTCAAATTTTTGGAGCTGCAAAGTACATAATAGTTAAGGCCACCTAGTATAAAGTGTTTTTTTGCAGTACAGAAAGATAATACCTAATGTGTTAGAAGTTTGGGGCACAGCAAGTTATGTTAGAGCTTCTTTACACAGCAAGATTAGTTTAGAGCATGTATGAAAATAAATGCTGTGGTAAAGCTTCTACACAGATGAAAACAATGCAAGAATACATATGCTGTAATTTTTGTTGCAAGAGACATTTCTCTGCACAGTAAGATTAGTTTAGAGCAGGGGTTCTCAACCTTTTTTATGCCGGGGCCCACCTTCTTCTCGGGTCAATTTTGTAAGGCCCTCCTATGCCTGACATTTCCTCTAAAAGTGTTTATTTTTTTAAACTTTTTTATTAACCAAAACATTTGTTTTGCCTTTTTATTCTTCTACTGCATGTTATAAAAAAAAACTCAAACAAACAAACTTTAAATTAAAGCTGAATTTAAAAGAAAACCCTCTGCTGAGTTCTAACTTTTTAACACACACACACACACACACACACACACATATATATATATATATATATATATATATATTTAAAGCTACTGAATTCTTTAATTCAGACATTCTTTACAACTTCAGAGTACTTTTTTTTCTTAAGTAAGTGAACCTGCCAAACAGAACAACAGGGAGATGCCAAAAGACCACTCACTAAACCTGTCCCTTTGAACTGGACAGACTGAATATCAACTGTTTGTATCCTGTCATGATCGGGACTGTGGGTCTCCCCTCAGCCTCCTGAGGTCGCTGTTCACACTGCACTTCTGATAGCATTCACCTGTCCTTGTCGTTAACACTGATTCACTCACATCTGTCCACTATTATCCGGTCTTTAAATACTCTCACCTTTCTCTCCTGCTTCATGTCTGCATTGTCTTTTGTCTTGTATGTACTGTTCTATTCTTGATCCTGGCCTTAGACTTTGTTCCCTGTTTTGTTCAGTTTATGCTTAAATTTATGTTCAGTTGTGCCGTGTCGGCCTTTTGTTTGTTTGTTTATTGTTTTATTATTAAATACTACTCACCCTGCATTTGGACCCAGACCTCCTTTCTCTCACGTGACAGAATGCAGACATCCATAATGGGTCCAGCGGGGAAGAAATTTTTTTTTGAGGCGGTGGTTGGGGCGGCGACCATTCCCTCTGCTCCCAACACGGAGGGGATGTCCTTTGAGGCGGCGTCGGCAGCGCGCTTTGAATATATCTACGCCTGCCTGGCGATGGATGCCCGTGTCGCCGAGGATTTGCGAAGGCGCCCCTTCTTTGCGGTGGGGGTGGAGACGGAGTTTCGTGGGAAGGCGGCGGCTTCCACTCTTTCTGTTCCTGGCGCTGAGGCGGCTGCGCGTCCTGTTCCTGGCGCTGAGGCGGCCGCGCGCTCTGTTCCTGGCGCTGAGGCGGCTGCGCGTCCTGTTCCTGACGCTGAGGCGGCCGCGCGTTCTGTTCCTGGCGCTGAGGCGGCGGCGCGTCCTGTTCCTGGCGCTGAGGCGGCGGCGCGTCCTGTTCCTGACGCCGAGGCGGCTGCGCGTTCTGTTCCTGACGCTGAGGCGGCTGCACGTTCTGTTCCTGACGCCGAGGCGGCTGCGCGCTCTGTTCCTGACGCTGAGGCGGCTGCACGTCCTGGCCCTGACGCGGAGGCAGCGGCACCCTCTGTTACTGACGCGGAGGCGGCTGCGATCTCTATTCCTGACGCGGAGACGACCGCTGTTGCTGTTCCTGACGCGTCCCTCGCCGCGCCTTCTGTTCCTGACGCGGAGACAGCGGCGCTCTCTGTTCTTGACGTGGAGGCGGCTGCGCTCTCTATTCCTGGGGCGGAGGCGACCGCTGTTGCTGTTCCTGACGCGGCCCTCACCGCGCCTTCTGTTCCTGACGCGGAGGCAGCTGCGCTCTCTGTTATGGACGCGGAGGCGGCTGCGCTCTCTGTTCCTGACGCGGCGGGGACTGCGCTGCACGGGCCTGGCGCAGCCGTGACCGCTCTCTCTGTCCCTGACGCAGAGGCGACCGCGCCCTCTGTTCCTGACGCGGCTGGGGACGCGTTCTTTGTTCCGGACGTGGCCATGACCGCTATCTCTGCGCCTGACGCGGAGGCGGCTACTCTTTCTGTTCCGGACACGGAGGCAACCGCTCTCTCTGTTCTTGACGCGGCGGTGACTGTACTACACGGGCCTGGCCCGCCATCCCTCCCCCTGAGTTCCCTTCCTCCGTGCCACCTCCCTCCAGACTTTGGGAACGTCTGGGAGCCGTTCCGTAGGGAGGGGGTACTGTCATGATCGGGGCTGTGGGTCTCCCCTCAGCCTCCTGAGGTCGCTGTTCACACTGCACTTCTGATAGCATTCACCTGTCCTTGTCGTTAACACTGATTCACTCACATCTGTTCACTATTATCCGGTCTTTAAATACTCTCACCTTTCTCTCCTGCTTCATGTCTGCATTGTCTTTTGTCTTGTATGTACTGTTCTATTCTTGATCCTGGCCTTAGTCTTTGTTCCCTGTTTTGTTCAGTTAATGCTTAAGTTTATGTGCAGTTGTGCCGTGTTGGCCTTTTGTTTGTTTGTTTATTGTTTTATTATTAAATACTACTCACCCTGCATTTGGACCCAGACCTCCTTTCTCTCACGTGACATATCCATTACAAAATAAACATACAAATGAAAAATACAGCAAATACATTCTAAATCTGTTGATGCTGATGTGCATAAACACCACTGACCCTCACAAGATCCACCGCTATGGGTGAGCATTTATTATAAAACACTCACAGGACCTTCATTTTGACATCCATGCAAATATTTTGAAATTTCACGCAAAAATTCTATGGATCAGAGCCCCGAAAGCATGAATAGTTTGTGAATCAATAGCGGACTAATGCATGCCTAGACTCCGATATAGGTGTGTCATACATTCCGCGCAAGTTACTATTACTCTGATCGTCTTACCTTCACATTAGCGCGAGGGTTTGTTTCATGCAGCAAAGAGATGACGTAGAGACTTGTTTTCCCACGGGGGTATAGGTTACTTTTATGTGGGCTTTTGCTGGCTGGATTGGGACAAAACACGAATGTCGCGGGCGGAGCGGGACGAAATAACATACATTTCTGCGGGAAGCAGCAGGCAGGCGCGGGACTAAAAAATCCGTCCCTGACAGAGTATGTGAGCGGAGCGGTGTGATTTTGAAAGGAGGGAGGAGCGGATTTTTGAAAAGTCGGAGCGTTGTGGTTTTCACGCGCTCCACCACCGCTCCATCATGAGTACAATTCGCTAACTGTCCGTAATATCACTGCATATTAAGCAAGAATTCACATGTTAAACATATTTAATAAGCTGCTAAATATATTGTAGAAGCCTACTTTTTTGCACAGCTGCTTTGCAACGATTTGTATTGTGAAAAGCGCTATACAAATAAACTTGAATTGAATTGAATTGAATTTAGCTAGCTTGATAGAGATGGATCACGCAAATCAGAAAGAATGTGAAGGCTATTATCACGGCAATAGACATGAGCGGTAAATTATAGTTCACAAGGAATTAGTTTGTGGCTTCTAGGTACTGAGTATTTTTAGGTGAACAACACTTATTCACACACAATCGCTCTGTCAATAATGCATTAAAACAAATGTAAATTATACTCTTTAATGCTGACAATGTTATTAGCTTGGCATGTTATTTTATTTTATATACTTTTTTTTATATACTTTTTTTTTAAATTTCAATACATGTTATGAACAGGACTGTTATATTTCAAACATACTGATTTTTTGATTTTTTGATTTATTTTTTTTTGACGCGGAGCGTGTTTCTGATATCAGTGAGCGAGGAGTGGAGCGGGAGCGGGAAATAATGAACCCGGAGCGGAGTGATTATTAAATGCACGGAGCGCGGAGGGGAAACTGTTGCCGCTGCAGGCTCCACTCCGCTCACATACTCTGGTCCCTTGCAGGTCTCTGATGACGCTTGCGTGCAGCAGTTGGAAGTTTTGAGCCATCCCACCGGTTGAAAATCCCTGGTTTAGAGCATCTGTGAATGGTAATATGGTGTTAGTGCTTCTAAGCAAAAAAGAGGATGCAAACATATGCTGTAAAGCTCCTTTCTCAGTGATTCTGAGTAATACTGGGTGCTTCTCAATATCCCTCCTCGTTTCGCTCCTCCGTCCTCCATCCTATAACCCGGAAACCGATCAAGTTCAGCCATCTTGTAGGACACCTCAATTCTTTAATTGCACTGTGAGGAGGCGAGGATCGAGGAGTGAGGAGGCTTCCTGAGGAGTCTTGAGCGAGGATACACGGGTGTATCCTATGCGGAAGTGTTTTATCGACAAAATGTGACGCACTCCTCCCCCTTCAGATATTGCCATAATAATTGACATTTATATTTTATTTTTTTGCAGTGTAAATAATGTCATATATTTAAACAGGGCATCTTGCTTTGTTAATAATCATTATGAATGCCTTAAATAACGAACTTTAACAACATATGGGCAGATCCCTTTAGCGCAGCTGATGACGCTTTGAAGTGACGCTTGAGTGGTCAGGAATATTCCAATGTTCCTCCTTTGATTCCTCCGTCCTCATTTCCTTTCCTTAAATCCTTCCCTCGTATCCTAAGGGGGTGGAGCTAAGACACGAGGAAAGGAAGCAAGGAAAGGAAACGAGGATGCAAAAATAAGAAATGAAAAGAAATGTGCAGTTTTATTAAAGTCCAAAAATAACAGAGAGGGCTACTTATACCAAACAATGAGGTACACATGACAAACCAACCAAAAAGCGAAGAGAAAAGAAACCACATGACAAGATATAAATCAATGAGAACAAGACACGTGATTAAAGCAACCAATAAGAACATGACACATTGGAAAAGGTCCAATAGCAGGGGCATGTTCAAGCTCAAACCGTTGTGCAATGTTTTGCTGTGGTTTCTGGTTTGAATGACATGTGTCCTAGAAAAATGTCAAACCAATCAGCAGCGACATGTACATAAACCATGTGGTTTCTGTAAGAGACAGCTCACACAATGGGTCCAAGTAATTCAAAGGAGCAAGTACAGGTGCATCTCAATAAGTTAGAATGTTGTTTAAACATTCTAAAATTTATTTTACTGTATGAACATTTATTTCAGTAATTCAGTAAAACTAAAATTGTGAAACTCATGTATTAAATAAATTCAATGCACACAGACTAAAGTAGTTTAAGTCTTTGTGTTACGAGCCCCTGCTCTTTCTCTCATTGTTTATTTCCTGAGTGCAGCTGTTAATTGGATGGGGGCGGAGACTAGCACACACCTGAAGCCTCTGCCTATTTAAGAGCTGCTGGTGGCACTTCAATGGCGGCTTGCCCTGGGAACTCTGTTTTTTGTTTGATTATGGGTTTTGTTTTCCTTATTTTCTTTTGTTAAGGATGGTGAGTGAGTGAGTGAGTGAGTGATTGTTTGTTTAGTTATAACAGAGTACATAGAACGCATAGGTAAGTGAGCTGACCCGGAAGACTTTTGTGTTTAATTTCTTTCTCGGGAGATAGGAAGTTTTTCTTAACTCTTCAGTAAGTTGTAGTCTAAATTAGTTAGCTCACCAATCCTTATTTATGATTTAAGTTCAAGTGCATTTCCTTTTGTTTTCTGTTTTGGTCATGTTCTCTTACTTTTACAATAAAACTTTTAACTTTTTGCCCTGGCCACTGTTGTTTTTGTTGTTTTAGAATGGCTCTTATTTTGGTCCCTAAATGGGTTGTAACATAAACTGGGGGCTCGTCATCAGGATAGCATGCTTCATTACTTAAATGCTTTTTGGCTAAACTGCTATTTTTGTGTTGTAGAATGCTTTGTGGTGATTTATGTGCTACTTCGATGTTCTGTAGTTTGTTTCAATAAGTTGAGGCAGTTCTATTTGTGTTTTGTAGCTTATGTATGCATTGCTACCTTTGTGTCTGTTTTTAGCATGCTTTTGTGTTTAGTGCATTGCTACTTTTGCTTGGTAGCATGCGTTTGTGTTTGGTAGCATGCATTTGTGTTTTTGATGCATTTCTACTTTGTTTCTGTAGCATGCTTTTGTGTCTAAAGCACTGCTACTTGTTTGTAGCATGCTTTTTGTATTTGATGCATGGCTACTTTGGGCATGTCCTTTGGTTGCATTTATTAGTTTGAAAGGTCAGTTTTGACCAATTTTTGCCATTCTTTTGTGTAAACAATTTTTCAGTGGTCATGGGCTGAAGTTATTTAATTTGGTTCAAGTTTTTCTATTTGCTTATTTGTTTATTTGTAGTAGTTTTTTTTTCCTTACTCCCTTTTGTCAGGGAAAGTATTATGATTGAGGATTTTGATTTGGAGAAGTTTGTTCAGTCTCCTTCTTTAGAACAGCTTTATAGCTGTAAGAAAGCAGAACTTTGCAGATTTGATTTGCATGAAGACTAATTTTTTTTGAAGGGTCTTAGAATGTGAAGGAACTAGAACTTGAATGTTGACTTTAAGAGCTGCAGGTTAAAGAAGTCAATTGCAAGTGACAAGCTGAAAAAGGTTAGAACTGTAGACTAGAAAATTGGAAATGGATCGATCTCTGTATTTGAAAAATTAGAACTTTGAGCAGTTACAAAATCAAACAGCTGCAACATCGGAAGCTAATGTTGACTTCGTTTATGAGAACATCTATTTGGTCCCTCCATTCATGGAGAAGGATGTGAGTACTTCACTCATTTTGAGCATGTAGCTCAAGTATGGATGGACCTTACTGCTACAATGTGTAGTGGACCGCGCATTCCAGGGCCCAGTTTATGGCAAGGGCCCCTCCCTGGCCACAATAGTGGACAAAGGTTTGCTACATTTTGATTGGATCTTGATGGACTAACATAAGCAAACTGTCCAACGCCATCAGATAAGGATGCCAGGACAACTGCCAGACACCTCTTTGAGGGCAAGAAGAGACCTTTGGGACAAAAACCCAGGAAGGACAGAACTTCCTATTGGTCAAGACGCAGTTTCTGCCCTTCACCCACCTTGAGACTGCTTCCTAAGGTTTGGTCCTGTGACAGCCATAAAAATTCCTTAGGATCTCCAGACGCAGCAGCAATGGGTGAAACAAAGAGAGATCACAAAGATCCATCCAAATCCATTCATAACTATGTTTTCAAACCTTGAACTGATGCGAACCATAACACACACATCTTATACTTATTCAGAGAAATAAGTATTCTCACTGACAGCGATGTGTAGTGCAACATCTTACACAAACTCAGCTGTTAATGGACAAATGAATGCATGCATGACAGTTCAATCTTTTCCCATCATGTTTGGACTTAATGTGTTCATTACATGACCAAACGTTTTCTGATTGTGTTTTGGAAAGTGAGAAATGCACCAGTAAAACATTATTGACACTTTTCTAACTTTGTGTTTGGACTATGCAAATGACTTCCACAAGAGGAAAGAAGGGTGGGCTACCCCATGTCCCCCGCTCTGATGGAACCAGCCAATCACAGCATGGAAATGGAGAAGCGCCAAATTGCAATCTCCTCTTCATCGGAAAGGTATAAAGGTACCTCTCCAAAAGACACTCCCCGTACTGAGTCTGAGTCCCGTCGGGGAAAGACATAACAGTTACACCAGTTCTGAGTCTGAGCCCACAAGGGTGAGAAAATAGCAGAAACACCAACTCTCTGAGTCTACTGTCTAGAGAGACAGAAACCAACATTCCAAGCTTCGAGTCTCCAGCTTTGAGGCAGCAACAGATACGACCACGTTCTGAGCCTCCAGCCTGTGAGGAAAGAGATATTCCACGTTCAGAGTCTTCGTCCAATGAGACAACAACAGATGCAGCATGTCCTGAGTCTCCACCTGAGAGAGACAAAGCGGATTGACCAAGTTCTGAGTCTCTAGCCCAGAGAGACAGAAGACAAACAGACATTCCAACCAAGGCTAAGCTCCAGCGAGCAAACCTTCACTTCAGGTACCTTTGCTTGCGTGTTCCAAGCTAAGGGCCTTCAGCACCTACACCAGGGCCACATCTGCATGTTCCAGATCTTAGGACCCTTTGGTGCTCCAGGAGATCAGCATCCTACAGCGCTTCATGCTCAAGGATGTCGAAACGGATTCCTGCTCCTTTTCCCACTGACTGCTCCCAGCACAACCAGTGGAAGAATTCACCGCCACCGGACTGCTCAATCAACCACAGAGAACGTAAATATCACTTCCAATCCTCTTCCAGAGACCTTGGCATTGTTGTGTATTATCAGTATATGATCTTTCTAATTTACATTAGATATTGTATAGCTGATTGCAGTTGATAACAAATAATAGCTAATTTGTTTGTTTGATGCATACTAAGGTTCTTTACCTTATTTGTTTCAGAGTAGCAACAGTTTATCTTTCCATAAGATAACATAGCTCTGACATAGCAACACCCAACTGAATCACATTTTATGCATCTTATGCACTTTATTCCTTTTGCATTTATTGTATTCATTTAATAGTTGATTACTCTTGTCTATCATTTGTTAATAAATTTATTTTATTACACTTGTGTCTTGTATCTTCCTTGTGTTGATAATACAGTGAGAGGTTCTACAAGTTAGATATCCCACCAATCTTTCTTATGTGATGTACTCATAACCGCACATTAAGTGACATGTGATCCAAGAATCATAACGTCATCGGTGATACGAGTACCCATCACTACACTATTTCGCCTTCATAGTGGGCGAAAGCAGAACTCACTACATAATTGGCGTCCCTAGGTGGGCCATGTTAAAATGAGTTGAGTCTCCTGTAAAATTCACTACATTAATTGGCGTCCCTGGGTGGACTAGCTTAGAATGAAATGAGCCTCCTGTTTTATCAACTCAAGTCAATACACTAAAGATAACAATAGAAGTAACTTTCGCAGGCAACTAAGTCTTTCACTGAGTCAAAAACCAATTGCATAGCAAGAGTGTTTTCCTCTAAGCCTGATTGATAGTTTCCCTGCTCAACTTTGGTACTATTTATGAATAGGATTGTTTGCAAAGTGTATAGAATTGTGATTTTTATTGCTGCGTAGAACTTGCAGATATTTTTCCCCAAATTTTTGTTAGCCAAGTTGTAATTGTTAATTATAACTAATTGCTACTAGAAATATAGCATAGGGTTTCCACCTTGTAAGTCTATCATATTTCTTTTATGTGAATGTGTCAGGTAAGGGTAACACCCTCTGACAAAATTATAGACGCGTGCTAGAATTTGCATCCCTTGTCTGTGTGACATTCACTGTCCTATTAGCTCGGATCTGCTCACACTTGTGGTGAACTTTAAGAGCTAAACTAATACAAGTAGTGTATTTATTTATTATATACATACAAGTATTTATATACTAAATAAATATGGCTGACTTGAACACTGAAGCAGTGAACCAGGCCTTAAAGGGCGCTTCACTTATAAAGCTTCTGTCCAGCTTAGCACTAAACTGGCCTATCCAAACAAACCAGGCCATAGACAAATTATCCCTTACCCATGACCAGGATAAAGATAGGGATCTATCATTTCAGGAACTCAAAAACGAGTTGGCTGATTTGCGTAAGGACAATTTGAAGTTAAGAACTGAACTATGCAGATTGTCTTCAGATACTAAATACTTACAGTCCTTTACTGACAGTCAGGAAGCAGAGCTGTAAGAGCTGAAAGCTGACGTGGCCACTCTGCAGTCAGAGTTGACCCATTCCCATAAAGACATGTCAGTACAGACAGAGAGATTAAGTGCAGTAAGTACTAATCTGAATGAGACCAAAACTGAGTTAAGTTCAGCATTGCTTGAAATTTCTGAGCTGAAAAGGCAACAAGAATTTAGATGCAAGACTTGTGATCTGCTCATGCAACAACCTTCTAACTCAAACGTTACCAAAATCCAGCATAGGGAACAGTTGAGTAGAGTACGAGCTGAAGCTTCAGCTAGAACATCTGTGATGGCTAATAAAGATGGCATTACAGAACAGAGATGTGAAGTAATAGGAACAAGCATGAGTGAATTGGAGATAGGCACCTCCCCCATAAGCAACCTGAACCACAGAGGGTGCATACCCACTCCATCAGTTCAGCTGTGAGGGAACCCCTGGTAAATAATCTTTCACAGGGACAGTCTTACCAGGAAAATGGTAATTTTACAGCCTCTAACAGCCTTACTATGAGTGCTGGCTTCACTCACTCCTTTAAATGCAGCTTCTAACTCCACCCTAGGTAGAAAAGCTAGCTATTCCTTACCTGAGTCTCCTAGCACACAGCCATCTAGAGACAGCCGCCTGCATATTCTTAGAGAATTAGCACGTGACATAGATGTGTTTAACCCTGAGACTTCTGATAACAACATAGAGTTGTATTTGAAGGATGTTAATGCAGCTTTGACTTACTTCCCCGAGGCAAGTATCGCTGACAAAGTCTTTCTTCTGAGAAAGACCACCACACGAACCGTCCATGGTTTCATAGATAGACAGAGGCCAGCTATTGCTAACAATTATGACGAATTGTGTAAAGCCGTTCTGTCAGAATATAATCTGTATCAGAACCCATCTGCCTCTCGTTTCTCAGCTTTCCGAATCAAGCAAGGCCGTCATGAATCTCCCAGAGAGTACTATGAGCGCTTGAGGAAATTGTATTTTGCTGGCAGAGATGACCCCAGGGCAGAGGAGGATGTCATGTTGAAAACTGCATCTGCGAAAACTGTGTTTCTTCTCAGAAGAATAGTGGGTTTGTGCAATGTTACTGGACTCAATCCAACATTAAAAATCTATTATGTGCATGAATAAAATCATGTTTGCAATGCAGAAAGACACTTCTTAATGTGTTAGAAGTGTTTTGCATGTATTATTAAGTTAGAGACTCAAAGCTCTGAAAACAGCGTTTCTGGTTAGAAGAAAAAAGTGGGTTTGTGCATTGTTACTGAAACTCAATCCAACATTAAAAATCTATTATGTGCATGTATAAAATCATGTTTGCAATGCAGAAAGACACTTATTAATGTGTTAGAAGTGTTTTGCATGTATTTTCAAGTTACAGACTCAAAGTTCTGAAAACAGCGTTTCTGCTCAGAAGAAAAATGTGGGTTTATGCAATGTTACTGAAATCAATCCAACATTAAAAATCTAATATGTGCATGAATAAAATGTTTGCAATGCAGAAAGACACTTTTTAATGTTAGAAGTGTTTTGCATGTATTTTTAAGTAAGAGACTCAAAGCTCTGAAAACAGCGTTTCTTTTCAAAAGAAAAGTGGGTTTATGCAATGTTACTGAAATTCAATGCAACATTAAAAATCTATTATGTGCATGAATAAAATCATGTTTGCAATGCAGAAAGACACTCTTTGATGTGTTAGAAGTGTTTTGCATGTATTTTTAAGTTAGAGACTCAAAGCTCTGAAAACAGTGTTTCTGTTCAGAAGGAAAAAGTGAGTTTATGCAATGTTACTGAAACTCAGTGCAACATTAAAAATCTGTTATGTGCATGAATAAAATCATGTTTGCAATGCAGAAAGACACTTTTAATGTGTTAGAAGTCTTTTGCATGTATTTTCAAGTTAGAAACTCAAAGTTCTGAAAACAGCGTTTCTGCTCAGAAGAAAAAAGTGGGTTTATGCAATGTTACTGAAAATCAATCCAACATTAAAAATCTAATATGTGCATGAATAAAATGATGTTTGCAATGCAGAAAGACACTTTCTCATGTGTTAGAAGTGTTTTGCATGTATTTTCAAATTAGAGACTCAAAGCTCTGAAAACAGCGTTTCTGCTCAGAAGGAAAGTGGTTTTATGCAATGTTACTGAAACTCAATCCAACATTAAAAATGTATTATGTGCATGAATAAAATCATGTTTGCAATGCAGAAAGACACTTTTCTAACACATTAAAGTGTTTTGCATGCATTTTCAAGTTAGAGACTCAAAGCTCTGAAAACAGCGTTTCTGCTCAGAAGAAAATAGTGAGTTTATGCAGTGTTAATGAAACTCAATGCAACATTAAAAATCTATTATGTGCATGAATAAAATCATGTTTGCAATGCAGAAAGACACTCTTTGATGTGTTAGAAGTGTCTTGCATGTATTTTTAAGTTAGAGACTCAAAGCTCTGAAAACAGTATTTCTGTTCAGAAGGAAAGTGGTTTTATGCAATGTTACTGAAAATCAATCCAACATTAGAAATCTATTATGTGCATGAATAAAATCATGTTTGCAATGCAGAAAAACACTTTTTAATGTGTTAGAAGTGTTTTGCATGCATTTTCAAGTTAGAGACTCAAAGCTCTGAAAACAGCGTTTCTGCTCAGAAGAAAAAAGTGGGTTTATGCAATGTTACTGAAAATCAATCCAACATTAAAAATCTAATATGTGCATGAATAAAATGATGTTTGCAATGCAGAAAGACACTTTTTAATGTGTTAGAAGTGTTTTGCATGTATTTTCAAATTAGAGACTCAAAGCTCTGAAAACAGCGTTTCTGCTCAGAAGGAAAGTGGTTTTATGCAATGTTACTGAAACTCAATCCAACATTAAAAATTTATTATGTGCATGAATAAAATGATGTTTGCAATGCAGAAAGACACTTTCTCATGTGTTAGAAGTGTTTTGCATGTATTTTCAAATTAGAGACTCAAAGCTCTGAAAACAGCGTTTCTGCTCAGAAGGAAAGTGGTTTTATGCAATGTTACTGAAACTCAATCCAACATTAAAAATGTATTATGTGCATGAATAAAATCATGTTTGCAATGCAGAAAGACACTTTCTCATGTGTTAGAAGTGTTTTGCATGCATTTTCAAGTTAGAGACTCAAAGCTCTGAAAACAGCGTTTCTGCTCAGAAGAAAAAAGTGGGTTTATGCAGTGTTAATGAAACTCAATGCAACATTAAAAATCTATTATGTGCATGAATAAAATCATGTTTGCAATGCAGAAAGACACTCTTTGATGTGTTAGAAGTGTTTTGCATGTATTTTCAAGTTAGAGACTCAAAGCTCTGAAAACAGCGTTTCTGCTCAGAAGAAAAAAGTGAGTTCATGCAATGTTACTGAAACTCAGTGCAACATTAAAAATCTGTTATGTGCATGAATAAAATCATGTTTGCAATGCAGAAAGACACTTTTTAATGTGTTTGAAGTGTTTTGCATGTATTATCAAGATAGAGACTCAAAGTTCTGAAAACAGCATTTCTGCTCAGAAGAAATGTGGGTTTATGCAATGTTACTGAAACTCAGTGCAACATTAAAAATCTGTTATGTGCATGAATAAAATCATGTTTGCAATGCAGAAAGACACTTTTAATGTGTTAGAAGTGTTTTGCATGTATTTTCAAGTTAGAAACTCAAAGTTCTGAAAACAGCGTTTCTGCTCAGAAGAAAAAAGTGGGTTTATGCAATGTTACTGAAAATCAATCCAACATTAAAGATCTAATATGTGCATGAATAAAATGATGTTTGCAATGCAGAAAGACACTTTTTAATGTGTTAGAAGTGTTTTGCATGTATTTTCAAGTTAGAGACTCAAAGCTCTGAAAACAGCGTTTCTGCTCAGAAGGAAAGTGGTTTTATGCAATGTTACTGAAACTCAATCCAACATTAAAAATTTATTATGTGCATGAATAAAATCATGTTTGCAATGCAGAAAGACACTTTCTCATGTGTTAGAAGTGTTTTGCATGCATTTTCAAGTTAGAGACTCAAAGCTCTGAAAACAGCGTTTCTTTTCAAAAGAAAAGTGGGTTTATGCAATGTTACTGTAATTCAATGCAACATTAAAAATCTATTATGTGCATGAATAAAATCATGTTTGCAATGCAGAAAGACACTTTTTAATGTGTTAGAAGTGTTTTGCATGCATTTTCAAGTTAGAGACTCAAAGCTCTGAAAACTGCGTTTCTGCTCAGAAGAAAATAGTGAGTTTATGCAGTGTTAATGAAACTCAATGCAACATTAAAAATCTATTATGTGCATGAATAAAATCATGTTTGCAATGCAGAAAGACACTTTTTAATGTGTTTGAAGTGTTTTGCATGTATTATCAAGATAGAGACTCAAAGCTTTGAAAACAGCGTTTCTGCTAAGAAGAAATGTGTGTTTATGCAATGTTACTGAAACTCAATGCAACATTAAAAAATTGTTATGTGCATGAATAAAATCATGTTTGCAATGCAGAAAGACACTTTTTAATGTGTTAGAAGTGTTTTGCATGTATTTTCAAGTTAGAAACTCAAAGTTCTGAAAACAGCGTTTCTGCTCAGAAGAAAAAAGTGGGTTTATGCAATGTTACTGAAACTCAATCCAACATTAAAAATCTAATATATGCATGAATAAAATGATGTTTGCAATGCAGAAAAACACTTTTTAATGTGTTAGAAGTGTTTTGCATGTATTTTCAAGTTAGAGACTCAAAGCTCTGAAAACAGTGTTTCTGTTCAGAAGGAAAGTGGTTTTATGCAATGTTACTGAAAATCAATCCAACATTAGAAATCTATTATGTGCATGAATAAAATCATGTTTGCAATGCAGAAAGACACTCTTTGATGTGTTAGAAGTGTTTAGCATGTATTTTTAAGTTAGAGACTCAAAGCTCTGAAAACAGTGTTTCTGTTCAGAAGGAAAGTGGTTTTATGCAATGTTACTGAAATTCAATGCAACATTAAAAATCTATTATGTGCATGAATAAAATCATGTTTGCAATGCAGAAAGACACTCTTTGATGTGTTAGAAGTGTTTTGCATGTATTTTTAAGTTAGAGACTCAAAGCTCTGAAAACAGTGTTTCTGTTCAGAAGGAAAGTGGTTTTATGCAATGTTACTGAAAATCAATCCAACATTAGAAATCTATTATGTGCATGAATAAAATCATGTTTGCAATGCAGAAAAACAATTTTTAATGTGTTAGAAGTGTTTTGCATGCATTTTCAAGTTAGAGACTCAAAGCTCTGAAAACAGCGTTTCTGCTCAGAAGGAAAGTGGTTTTATGCAATGTTACTGAAACTCAATCCAACATTAAAAATGTATTATGTGCATGAATAAAATCATGTTTGCAATGCAGAAAGACACTTTCTCATGTGTTAGAAGTGTTTTGCATGTATTTTCAAGTTAGAGACTCAAAGCTCTGAAAACAGCGTTTCTGCTCAGAAGAAAAAAGTGGGTTTATGCAATGTTACTGAAAATCAATCCAACATTAAAAATCTATTATGTGCATGAATAAAATCATGTTTGCAATGCAAAAAGACAATTTTTAATGTGTTAAAAGTGTTTTGCATGTATTTTCAAGTTAGAGACTCAAAGCTCTGAAAACAGCGTTTCTGCTCAGAAGAAAAAAGTGGGTTTATGCAATGTTACTGAAACTCAATCCAGCATTAAAAATCTATTATGTGCATGAATAAAATCATGTTTGCAATGCAGAAAGACACTTTTTAATGTGTTTGAAGTGTTTTGCATGTATTATCAAGATAGAGACTCAAAGCTTTGAAAACAGCGTTTCTGCTCAGAAGAAATGTGTGTTTATGCAATGTTACTGAAACTCAATGCAACATTAAAAAATTGTTATGTGCATGAATAAAATCATGTTTGCAATGCAGAAAGACACTTTTTAATGTGTTAGAAGTGTTTTGCATGTATTTTCAAGTTAGAAACTCAAAGTTCTGAAAACAGCGTTTCTGCTCAGAAGAAAAAAGTGGGTTTATGCAATGTTACTGAAACTCAATCCAACATTAAAAATCTAATATATGCATGAATAAAATGATGTTTGCAATGCAGAAAAACACTTTTTAATGTGTTAGAAGTGTTTTGCATGTATTTTCAAGTTAGAGACTCAAAGCTCTGAAAACAGTGTTTCTGCTCAGAAGAAAAAAGTGGGTTTATGCAATGTTACTGAAACTCAATCCAACATTAAAAATCTAATATATGCATGAATAAAATGATGTTTGCAATGCAGAAAAACACTTTTTAATGTGTTAGAAGTGTTTTGCATGTATTTTCAAGTTAGTGACTCAAAGCTCTGAAAACAGCGTTTCTGCTCAGAAGGAAAGTGGTTTTATGCAATGTTACTGAAACTCAATCCAACATTAAAAATCTATTATGTGCATGAATAAAATCATGTTTGCAATGCAGAAAGATATTTTCTAATGTGTTAGAAGTGTTTTGCATGTATTTTCAAGTTAGAGACTCAAAGCTCTGAAAACAGCGTTTCTGCTCAGAAGAAAAAAGTGGGTTTATGCAATGTTACTGAAACTCAATACAACATTAAAAATCTATTATGTGCATGAATAAAATCATGTTTGCAATGCAGAAAGGCACTTTTTAATGTGTTAGAAGTGTTTTGCATGCATTTTCAAGTTAGAGACTCAAAGCTCTGAAAACAGCGTTTCTGCTCAGAAGAAAAAAGTGGGTTTATGCAATGTTACTGAAAATCAATCCAACATTAGAAATCTATTATGTGCATGAATAAAATCATGTTTGCAATGCAGAAAGACACTTATTAATGTGTTAGAAGTGTTTTGCATGTATTTTCAAGTTAGAGACTCAAAGCTCTGAAAACAGCGTTTCTGCTCAGAAGGAAAGTGGTTTTATGCAGTTACTGAAACTCAATCCAACATTAAAAATCTATTATGTGCATGAATAAAATCATGTTTGCAATGCAGAAAGACACTTATTAATCTGTTAGAAGTGTTTTGCATGTATTTTCAAGTTAGAGACTCAAAGCTCTGAAAACAGCGTTTCTGCTCAGAAGGAAAGTGGTTTTATGCAGTTACTGAAACTCAATCCAACATTAAAAATCTATTATGTGCATGAATAAAATCATGTTTGCAATGCAGAAAGACACTTATTAATGTGTTAGAAGTGTTTTGCATGTATTTTCAAGTTAGAGACTCAAAGCTCTGAAAACAGCGTTTCTGCTCAGAAGAAAAAAGTGGGTTTATGGTTTATGCAATCTTACTGAAACTCAATCCAACATTAAAAATCTATTATGTGCATGAATAAAATCATGTTTGCAATGCAGAAAGACACTTATTAATGTGTTAGAAGTGTTTTGCATGTATTTTCAAGTTAGAGACTCAAAGCTATGAAAACAGCGTTTCTGCTCAGAAGGAAAGTGGTTTTATGCAATGTTACTGAAACTCAATCCAACATTAAAAATCTATTATGTGCATGAATAAAATATGTTTGCAATGCAGAAAGACAATTTTTAATGTGTTAGAAGTGTTTTGCATGTATTTTCAAGTTAGAGACTCAAAGCTCTGAAAACAGCGTTTCTGCTCAGAAGAAAAAAGTGGGTTTATGGTTTATGCAATGTTACTGAAACTCAATCCAACATTAAAAATCTATTATGTGCATGAATAAAATCATGTTTGCAATGCAGAAAGACACTTATTAATGTGTTAGAAGTGTTTTGCATGTATTTTCAAGTTAGAGACTCAAAGCTATGAAAACAGCGTTTCTGCTCAGAAGGAAAGTGGTTTTATGCAATGTTACTGAAACTCAATCCAACATTAAAAATCTATTATGTGCATGAATAAAATATGTTTGCAATGCAGAAAGACAATTTTTAATGTGTTAGAAGTGTTTTGCATGCATTTTCAAGTTAGAGACTCAAAGCTCTGAAAACAGCGTTTCTGCTCAGAAGAAAATAGTGAGTTTATGCAGTGTTAATGAAACTCAATGCAACATTAAAAATCTATTATGTGCATGAATAAAATCATGTTTGCAATGCAGAAAGACACTCTTTGATGTGTTAGAAGTGTTTTGCATGTATTTTTAAGTTAGAGACTCAAAGCTCTGAAAACAGTATTTCTGTTCAGAAGGAAAGTGGTTTTATGCAATGTTACTGAAAATCAATCCAACATTAGAAATCTATTATGTGCATGAATAAAATCATGTTTGCAATGCAGAAAAACACTTTTTAATGTGTTAGAAGTGTTTTGCATGCATTTTCAAGTTAGAGACTCAAAGCTCTGAAAACAGCGTTTCTGCTCAGAAGAAAAAAGTGGGTTTATGCAATGTTACTGAAAATCAATCCAACATTAAAAATCTAATATGTGCATGAATAAAATGATGTTTGCAATGCAGAAAGACACTTTTTAATGTGTTAGAAGTGTTTTGCATGTATTTTCAAATTAGAGACTCAAAGCTCTGAAAACAGCGTTTCTGCTCAGAAGTAAAGTGGTTTTATGCAATGTTACTGAAACTCAATCCAACATTAAAAATTTATTATGTGCATGAATAAAATGATGTTTGCAATGCAGAAAGACACTTTCTCATGTGTTAGAAGTGTTTTGCATGTATTTTCAAATTAGAGACTCAAAGCTCTGAAAACAGCGTTTCTGCTCAGAAGGAAAGTGGTTTTATGCAATGTTACTGAAACTCAATCCAACATTAAAAATTTATTATGTGCATGAATAAAATCATGTTTGCAATGCAGAAAGACACTTTTTAATGTGTTTGAAGTGTTTTGCATGTATTATCAAGATAGAGACTCAAAGTTCTGAAAACAGCATTTCTGCTCAGAAGAAATGTGGGTTTATGCAATGTTACTGAAACTCAGTGCAACATTAAAAATCTGTTATGTGCATGAATAAAATCATGTTTGCAATGCAGAAAGACACTTTTAATGTGTTAGAAGTGTTTTGCATGTATTTTCAAGTTAGAAACTCAAAGTTCTGAAAACAGCGTTTCTGCTCAGAAGAAAAAAGTGGGTTTATGCAATGTTACTGAAAATCAATCCAACATTAAAGATCTAATATGTGCATGAATAAAATGATGTTTGCAATGCAGAAAGACACTTTTGGTCCCACTTTACATTAGGTGGCCTTAAGTACTATGTACTTACATTTAAATTAATAATTTGGTACAATGTATTTATTGTGTACATACATGTTTTTACGTTGTACTTATATATTTTTAAAATCCTATATGTAATTACATTTGTAATTAATTTCTGTAATTACCACTATTGACCCATCCCTTACACCCTAACACACCCTTAAACCTACCCATATTACCAAACCTGTCCCTAACCTTACCCATATCCCACCTTAATAGAAGCAAAAGTGCTTTGCAATGCAATATGACCACACTAAGTACATTGTACTTATTTTCTGATGTAAGTACATAATAGTTAAGGCCACCTAATATAAAGTGTGACCACACTTTTTAATGTGTTAGAAGTGTTTTGCATGTATTTTCAAATTAGAGACTCAAAGCTCTGAAAACAGCGTTTCTGCTCAGAAGGAAAGTGGTTTTATGCAATGTTACTGAAACTCAATCCAACATTAAAAATTTATTATGTGCATGAATAAAATCATGTTTGCAATGCAGAAACACACTTTCTCATGTGTTAGAAGTGTTTTGCATGTATTTTCAAGTTAGAGACACAAAGCTCTGAAAACAGCGTTTCTTCTCAGAAGAAAAAAGTGGGTTTATGCAATGTTACTGTAATTCAATGCAACATTAAAAATCTATTATGTGCATGAATAAAATCATGTTTGCAATGCAGAAAGACACTCTTTGATGTGTTAGAAGTGTTTTGCATGTATTTTTAAGTTAGAGACTCAAAGCTCTGAAAACAGTATTTCTGTTCAGAAGGAAAGTGGTTTTATGCAATGTTACTGAAAATCAATCCAACATTAGAAATCTATTATGTGCATGAATAAAATCATGTTTGCAATGCAGAAAAACACTTTTTAATGTGTTAGAAGTGTTTTGCATGCATTTTCAAGTTAGAGACTCAAAGCTCTGAAAACAGCGTTTCTGCTCAGAAGAAAAAAGTGGGTTTATGCAATGTTACTGAAAATCAATCCAACATTAAAAATCTAATATGTGCATGAATAAAATGATGTTTGCAATGCAGAAAGACACTTTTTAATGTGTTAGAAGTGTTTTGCATGTATTTTCAAATTAGAGACTCAAAGCTCTGAAAACAGCGTTTCTGCTCAGAAGTAAAGTGGTTTTATGCAATGTTACTGAAACTCAATCCAACATTAAAAATTTATTATGTGCATGAATAAAATGATGTTTGCAATGCAGAAAGACACTTTCTCATGTGTTAGAAGTGTTTTGCATGTATTTTCAAATTAGAGACTCAAAGCTCTGAAAACAGCGTTTCTGCTCAGAAGGAAAGTGGTTTTATGCAATGTTACTGAAACTCAATCCAACATTAAAAATTTATTATGTGCATGAATAAAATCATGTTTGCAATGCAGAAAGACACTTTTTAATGTGTTTGAAGTGTTTTGCATGTATTATCAAGATAGAGACTCAAAGTTCTGAAAACAGCATTTCTGCTCAGAAGAAATGTGGGTTTATGCAATGTTACTGAAACTCAGTGCAACATTAAAAATCTGTTATGTGCATGAATAAAATCATGTTTGCAATGCAGAAAGACACTTTTAATGTGTTAGAAGTGTTTTGCATGTATTTTCAAGTTAGAAACTCAAAGTTCTGAAAACAGCGTTTCTGCTCAGAAGAAAAAAGTGGGTTTATGCAATGTTACTGAAAATCAATCCAACATTAAAGATCTAATATGTGCATGAATAAAATGATGTTTGCAATGCAGAAAGACACTTTTGGTCCCACTTTACATTAGGTGGCCTTAAGTACTATGTACTTACATTTAAATTAATAATTTGGTACAATGTATTTATTGTGTACATACATGTTTTTACGTTGTACTTATATATTTTTAAAATCCTATATGTAATTACATTTGTAATTAATTTCTGTAATTACCACTATTGACCCATCCCTTACACCCTAACACACCCTTAAACCTACCCATATTACCAAACCTGTCCCTAACCTTACCCATATCCCACCTTAATAGAAGCAAAAGTGCTTTGCAATGCAATATGACCACACTAAGTACATTGTACTTATTTTCTGATGTAAGTACATAATAGTTAAGGCCACCTAATATAAAGTGTGACCACACTTTTTAATGTGTTAGAAGTGTTTTGCATGTATTTTCAAATTAGAGACTCAAAGCTCTGAAAACAGCGTTTCTGCTCAGAAGGAAAGTGGTTTTATGCAATGTTACTGAAACTCAATCCAACATTAAAAATTTATTATGTGCATGAATAAAATCATGTTTGCAATGCAGAAACACACTTTCTCATGTGTTAGAAGTGTTTTGCATGTATTTTCAAGTTAGAGACACAAAGCTCTGAAAACAGCGTTTCTGCTCAGAAGAAAAAAGTGGGTTTATGCAATGTTACTGTAATTCAATGCAACATTAAAAATCTATTATGTGCATGAATAAAATCATGTTTGCAATGCAGAAAGACACTCTTTGATGTGTTAGAAGTGTTTTGCATGTATTTTTAAGTTAGAGACTCAAAGCTCTGAAAACAGTGTTTCTGTTCAGAAGAAAAAAGTGGGTTTATGCAATGTTACTGAAAATCAATCCAACATTAAAAATCTAATATGTGCATGAATAAAATGTTGTTTGCAATGCAGAAAGACACTTTTTAATGTGTTAGAAGTGTTTTGCATGTATTTTCAAATTAGAGACTCAAAGCTCTGAAAACAGCGTTTCTGCTCAGAAGGAAAGTGGTTTTATACAATGTTACTGAAACTCAATCCAACATTAAAAATTTATTATGTGCATGAATAAAATCATGTTTGCAATGCAGAAAGACACTTTTTAATGTGTTAGAAGTGTTTTGCATGCATTTTCAAGTTAGAGACTCAAAGCTCTGAAAACAGCGTTTCTGCTCAGAAGAAAATAGTGAGTTTATGCAGTGTTAATGAAACTCAATGCAACATTAAAAATCTATTATGTGCATGAATAAAATCATGTTTGCAATGCAGAAAGACACTCTTTGATGTGTTAGAAGTGTTTTGCATGTATTTTTAAGATAGAGACTCAAAGCTCTGAAAACAGCGTTTCTGCTCAGAAGAAATGTGGGTTTATGCAATGTTACTGAAACTCAATGCAACATTAAAAAATTGTTATGTGCATGAATAAAATCATGTTTGCAATGCAGAAAGACACTTTTTAATGTGTTAGAAGTGTTTTGCATGTATTTTCAAGTTAGAAACTCAAATTTCTGAAAACAGCGTTTCTGCTCAGAAGAAAAAAGTGGGTTCATGCAATGTTACTGAAACTCAATCCAACATTAAAAATCTAATATATGCATGAATAAAATGATGTTTGCAATGCAGAAAAACACTTTTTAATGTGTTAGAAGTGTTTTGCATGTATTTTCAAGTTAGAGACTCAAAGCTCTGAAAACAGTGTTTCTGTTCAGAAGGAAAGTGGTTTTATGCAATGTTACTGAAAATCAATCCAACATTAGAAATCTATTATGTGCATGAATAAAATCATGTTTGCAATGCAGAAAGATATTTTCTAATGTGTTAGAAGTGTTTTGCATGTATTTTCAAGTTAGAGACTCAAAGCTCTGAAAACAGCGTTTCTGCTCAGAAGAAAAAAGTGGGTTTACCCCTTCAGTCGAATCACTTCGACGTTACATTGGGATCTCGCCTGAGAGACCGATCACCTCTGAGCCTTATTAAAAAGGCCAATTGTCAATTGGCCTTTTTAATAAGGCTCAGAGGTGATCGGTCTCTCAGGCGAGATCCCAATGTAACGTCTCCGTTCCCTCCTTCGGGGAACGAGGGTTACCTTCGTAACCTAGACGTTATGCAATGTTACTGAAAATCAATCCAACATTAGAAATCTATTATGTGCATGAATAAAATCATGTTTGCAATGCAGAAAGACACTTATTAATGTGTTAGAAGTGTTTTGCATGTATTTTCAAGTTAGTGACTCAAAGCTCTGAAAACAGCGTTTCTGCTTAGAAGGAGAGTGGTTTTATGCAATGTTACTGAAACTCAATCCAACATTAAAAATCTATTATGTGCATGAATAAAATCATGTTTGCAATGCAGAAAGACACTTTCTAATCTGTTAGAAGTGTTTTGCATGTATTTTCAAGTTAGAGACTCAAAGCTCTGAAAACAGCGTTTCTGCTCAGAAGGAAAGTGGTTTTATGCAGTTACTGAAACTCAATCCAACATTAAAAATCTATTATGTGCATGAATAAAATCATGTTTGCAATGCAGAAAGACACTTATTAATGTGTTAGAAGTGTTTTGCATGTATTTTCAAGTTAGAGACTCAAAGCTCTGAAAACAGCGTTTCTGCTCAGAAGAAAAAAGTGGGTTTATGGTTTATGCAATGTTACTGAAACTCAATCCAACATTAAAAATCTATTATGTGCATGAATAAAATCATGTTTGCAATGCAAAAAGACAATTTTTAATGTGTTTGAAGTGTTTTGCATGTATTTTCAAGATAGAGACTCAAAGCTCTGAAAACAGCATTTCTTCTCAGAAGGAAAGTGGTTTTATGCAGTTACTGAAACTCAATCCAACATTAAAAATCTATTATGTGCATGAATAAAATCATGTTTGCAATGCAGAAAGACACTTATTAATGTGTTAGAAGTGTTTTGCATGTATTTTCAAGTTAGAGACTCAAAGCTATGAAAAGAGCGTTTCTGCTCAGAAGGAAAGTGGTTTTATGCAATGTTACTGAAACTCAATCCAACATTAAAAATCTATTATGTGCATGAATAAAATATGTTTGCAATGCAGAAAGACAATTTTTAATGTGTTAGAAGTGTTTTGCATGCCTTTTCAAGTTAGAGACTCAAAGCTCTGAAAACAGCGTTTCTTTTCAAAAGAAAAGTGGGTTTATGCAATGTTACTGTAATTCAATGCAACATTAAAAATCTATTATGTGCATGAATAAAATCATGTTTGCAATGCAGAAAGACACTCTTTGATGTGTTAGAAGTGTTTTGCATGTATTTTTAAGTTAGAGACTCAAAGCTCTGAAAACAGTGTTTCTGTTCAGAAGAAAAAAGTGGGTTTATGCAATGTTACTGAAAATCAGTCCAACATTAAAAATCTAATATGTGCATGAATAAAATGTTGTTTGCAATGCAGAAAGACACTTTTTAATGTGTTAGAAGTGTTTTGCATGTATTTTCAAATTAGAGACTCAAAGCTCTGAAAACAGCGTTTCTGCTCAGAAGGAAAGTGGTTTTATACAATGTTACTGAAACTCAATCCAACATTAAAAATTTATTATGTGCATGAATAAAATCATGTTTGCAATGCAGAAAGACACTTTTTAATGTGTTAGAAGTGTTTTGCATGCATTTTCAAGTTAGAGACTCAAAGCTCTGAAAACAGCGTTTCTGCTCAGAAGAAAATAGTGAGTTTATGCAGTGTTAATGAAACTCAATGCAACATTAAAAATCTATTATGTGCATGAATAAAATCATGTTTGCAATGCAGAAAGACACTCTTTGATGTGTTAGAAGTGTTTTGCATGTATTTTTAAGTTAGAGACTCAAAGCTCTGAAAACAGCGTTTCTGCTCAGAAGAAAAAAGTGGGTTTATGCAATGTTACTGAAACTCAATCCAGCATTAAAAATCTATTATGTGCATGAATAAAATCATGTTTGCAATGCAGAAAGACACTTTTTAATGTGTTTGAAGTGTTTTGCATGTATTATCAAGATAGAGACTCAAAGCTTTGAAAACAGCGTTTCTGCTCAGAAGAAATGTGGGTTTATGCAATGTTACTGAAACTCAATGCAACATTAAAAAATTGTTATGTGCATGAATAAAATCATGTTTGCAATGCAGAAAGACACTTTTTAATGTGTTAGAAGTGTTTTGCATGTATTTTCAAGTTAGAAACTCAAAGTTCTGAAAACAGCGTTTCTGCTCAGAAGAAAAAAGTGGGTTTATGCAATGTTACTGAAACTCAATCCAACATTAAAAATCTAATATATGCATGAATAAAATGATGTTTGCAATGCAGAAAAACACTTTTTAATGTGTTAGAAGTGTTTTGCATGTATTTTCAAGTTAGAGACTCAAAGCTCTGAAAACAGTGTTTCTGTTCAGAAGGAAAGTGGTTTTATGCAATGTTACTGAAAATCAATCCAACATTAGAAATCTATTATGTGCATGAATAAAATCATGTTTGCAATGCAGAAAGACACTCTTTGATGTGTTAGAAGTGTTTTGCATGTATTTTTAAGTTAGAGACTCAAAGCTCTGAAAACAGTGTTTCTGTTCAGAAGGAAAGTCGTTTTATGCAATGTTACTGAAATTCAATGCAACATTAAAAATCTATTATGTGCATGAATAAAATCATGTTTGCAATGCAGAAAGACACTCTTTGATGTGTTAGAAGTGTTTTGCATGTATTTTTAAGTTAGAGACTCAAAGCTCCGAAAACAGTGTTTCTGTTCAGAAGGAAAGTGGTTTTATGCAATGTTACTGAAAATCAATCCAACATTAGAAATCTATTATGTGCATGAATAAAATCATGTTTGCAATGCAGAAAGGCACTTTTTAATGTGTTAGAAGTGTTTTGCATGTATTTTCAAGTTAGTGACTCAAAGCTCTGAAAACAGCGTTTCTGCTTAGAAGGAGAGTGGTTTTATGCAATGTTACTGAAACTCAATCCAACATTAAAAATCTATTATGTGCATGAATAAAATCATGTTTGCAATGCAGAAAGACACTTTCTAATCTGTTAGAAGTGTTTTGCATGTATTTTCAAGTTAGAGACTCAAAGCTCTGAAAACAGCGTTTCTGCTCAGAAGAAAAAAGTGGTTTTATGCAGTTACTGAAACTCAATCCAACATTAAAAATCTATTATGTGCATGAATAAAATCATGTTTGCAATGCAGAAAGACACTTATTAATGTGTTAGAAGTGTTTTGCATGTATTTTCAAGTTAGAGACTCAAAGCTCTGAAAACAGCGTTTCTGCTCAGAAGAAAAAAGTGGGTTTATGGTTTATGCAATGTTACTGAAACTCAATCCAACATTAAAAATCTATTATGTGCATGAATAAAATCATGTTTGCAATGCAAAAAGACAATTTTTAATGTGTTTGAAGTGTTTTGCATGTATTTTCAAGATAGAGACTCAAAGCTCTGAAAACAGCGTTTCTGTTCAGAAGGAAAGTGGTTTTATGCAGTTACTGAAACTCAATCCAACATTAAAAATCTATTATGTGCATGAATAAAATCATGTTTGCAATGCAGAAAGACACTTATTAATGTGTTAGAAGTGTTTTGCATGTATTTTCAAGTTAGAGACTCAAAGCTATGAAAACAGCGTTTCTGCTCAGAAGGAAAGTGGTTTTATGCAATGTTACTGAAACTCAATCCAACATTAAAAATCTATTATGTGCATGAATAAAAAATGTTTGCAATGCAGAAAGACAATTTTTAATGTGTTAGAAGTGTTTTGCATGCATTTTCAAGTTAGAGACTCAAAGCTCTGAAAACAGCGTTTCTTTTCAAAAGAAAAGTGGGTTTATGCAATGTTACTGAAAATCAATCCAACATTAAAAATCTAATATGTGCATGAATAAAATCATGTTTGCAATGCAGAAAGACACTTTTTAATGTGTTTGAAGTGTTTTGCATGTATTATCAAGATAGAGACTCAAAGCTTTGAAAACAGCGTTTCTGCTCAGAAGAAATGTGGGTTTATGCAATGTTACTGAAACTCAATGCAACATTAAAAAATTGTTATGTGCATGAATAAAATCATGTTTGCAATGCAGAAAGACACTTTTTAATGTGTTAGAAGTGTTTTGCATGTATTTTCAAGTTAGAAACTCAAAGTTCTGAAAACAGCGTTTCTGCTCAGAAGAAAAAAGTGGGTTTATGCAATGTTACTGAAACTCAATCCAACATTAAAAATCTAATATATGCATGAATAAAATGATGTTTGCAATGCAGAAAAACACTTTTTAATGTGTTAGAAGTGTTTTGCATGTATTTTCAAGTTAGAGACTCAAAGCTCTGAAAACAGTGTTTCTGTTCAGAAGGAAAGTGGTTTTATGCAATGTTACTGAAAATCAATCCAACATTAGAAATCTATTATGTGCATGAATAAAATCATGTTTGCAATGCAGAAAGACACTCTTTGATGTGTTAGAAGTGTTTTGCATGTATTTTTAAGTTAGAGACTCAAAGCTCTGAAAACAGTGTTTCTGTTCAGAAGGAAAGTGGTTTTATGCAATGTTACTGAAAATCAATCCAACATTAGAAATCTATTATGTGCATGAATAAAATCATGTTTGCAATGCAGAAAGACAATTTTTAATGTGTTAGAAGTGTTTTGCATGCATTTTCAAGTTAGAGACTCAAAGCTCTGAAAACAGCGTTTCTGCTCAGAAGGAAAGTGGTTTTATGCAATGTTACTGAAACTCAATCCAACATTAAAAATTTATTATGTGCATGAATAAAATCATGTTTGCAATGCAGAAAGACACTTTCTCATGTGTTAGAAGTGTTTTGCATGTATTTTCAAGTTAGAGACTCAAAGCTCTGAAAACAGCGTTTCTGCTCAGAAGAAAAAAGTGGGTTTATGCAATGTTACTGAAAATCAATCCAACATTAAAAATCTATTATGTGCATGAATAAAATCATGTTTGCAATGCAAAAAGACAATTTTTAATGTGTTAAAAGTGTTTTGCATGTATTTTCAAGTTAGTGACTCAAAGCTCTGAAAACAGCGTTTCTGCTCAGAAGAAAAAAGTGGGTTTATGCAATGTTACTGAAAATCAATCCAACATTAAAATCTATTATGTGCATGAATAAAATCATGTTTGCAATGCAGAAAGACACTTATTAATGTGTTAGAAGTGTTTTGCATGTATTTTCAAGTTAGTGACTCAAAGCTCTGAAAACAGCGTTTCTGCTCAGAAGGAAAGTGGTTTTATGCAATGTTACTGAAACTCAATCCAACATTAAAAATCTATTATGTGCATGAATAAAATCATGTTTGCAATGCAGAAAGATATTTTCTAATGTGTTAGAAGTGTTTTGCATGTATTTTCAAGTTAGAGACTCAAAGCTCTGAAAACAGCGTTTCTGCTCAGAAGAAAAAAGTGGGTTTATGCAATGTTACTGAAACTCAATACAACATTAAAAATCTATTATGTGCATGAATAAAATCATGTTTGCAATGCAGAAAGGCACTTTTTAATGTGTTAGAAGTGTTTTGCATGCATTTTCAAGTTAGAGACTCAAAGCTCTGAAAACAGCGTTTCTGCTCAGAAGAAAAAAGTGAGTTTATGCAATGTTACTGAAACTCAGTGCAACATTAAAAATCTGTTATGTGCATGAATAAAATCATGTTTGCAATGCAGAAAGACACTTTTTAATGTGTTTGAAGTGTTTTGCATGTATTATCAAGATAGAGACTCAAAGTTCTGAAAACAGCATTTCTGCTCAGAAGAAATGTGGGTTTATGCAATGTTACTGAAACTCAGTGCAACATTAAAAATCTGTTATGTGCATGAATAAAATCATGTTTGCAATGCAGAAAGACACTCTTTGATGTGTTAGAAGTGTTTTGCATGTATTTTTAAGTTAGAGACTCAAAGCTCTGAAAACAGTGTTTCTGTTCAGAAGGAAAGTGGTTTTATGCAATGTTACTGAAAATCAATCCAACATTAGAAATCTATTATGTGCATGAATAAAATCATGTTTGCAATGCAGAAAGACAATTTTTAATGTGTTAGAAGTGTTTTGCATGCATTTTCAAGTTAGAGACTCAAAGCTCTGAAAACAGCGTTTCTGCTCAGAAGGAAAGTGGTTTTATGCAATGTTACTGAAACTCAATCCAACATTAAAAATTTATTATGTGCATGAATAAAATCATGTTTGCAATGCAGAAAGACACTTTCTCATGTGTTAGAAGTGTTTTGCATGTATTTTCAAGTTAGAGACTCAAAGCTCTGAAAACAGCGTTTCTGCTCAGAAGAAAAAAGTGGGTTTATGCAATGTTACTGAAAATCAATCCAACATTAAAAATCTATTATGTGCATGAATAAAATCATGTTTGCAATGCAAAAAGACAATTTTTAATGTGTTAAAAGTGTTTTGCATGTATTTTCAAGTTAGTGACTCAAAGCTCTGAAAACAGCGTTTCTGCTCAGAAGAAAAAAGTGGGTTTATGCAATGTTACTGAAAATCAATCCAACATTAAAATCTATTATGTGCATGAATAAAATCATGTTTGCAATGCAGAAAGACACTTATTAATGTGTTAGAAGTGTTTTGCATGTATTTTCAAGTTAGTGACTCAAAGCTCTGAAAACAGCGTTTCTGCTCAGAAGGAAAGTGGTTTTATGCAATGTTACTGAAACTCAATCCAACATTAAAAATCTATTATGTGCATGAATAAAATCATGTTTGCAATGCAGAAAGATATTTTCTAATGTGTTAGAAGTGTTTTGCATGTATTTTCAAGTTAGAGACTCAAAGCTCTGAAAACAGCGTTTCTGCTCAGAAGAAAAAAGTGGGTTTATGCAATGTTACTGAAACTCAATACAACATTAAAAATCTATTATGTGCATGAATAAAATCATGTTTGCAATGCAGAAAGGCACTTTTTAATGTGTTAGAAGTGTTTTGCATGCATTTTCAAGTTAGAGACTCAAAGCTCTGAAAACAGCGTTTCTGCTCAGAAGAAAAAAGTGAGTTTATGCAATGTTACTGAAACTCAGTGCAACATTAAAAATCTGTTATGTGCATGAATAAAATCATGTTTGCAATGCAGAAAGACACTTTTTAATGTGTTTGAAGTGTTTTGCATGTATTATCAAGATAGAGACTCAAAGTTCTGAAAACAGCATTTCTGCTCAGAAGAAATGTGGGTTTATGCAATGTTACTGAAACTCAGTGCAACATTAAAAATCTGTTATGTGCATGAATAAAATCATGTTTGCAATGCAGAAAGACACTTTCTCATGTGTTAGAAGTGTTTTGCATGTATTTTCAAGTTAGAGACACAAAGCTCTGAAAACAGCGTTTCTGCTCAGAAGAAAAAAGTGGGTTTATGCAATGTTACTGAAAATCAATCCAACATTAAAATTCTAATATGTGCATGAATAAAATCATGTTTGCAATGCAGAGAGACACTTTTTAATGTGTTAGAAGTGTTTTGCATGCATTTTCAAGTTAGAGACTCAAAGCTCTGAAAACAGTGTTTCTGTTCAGAAGGAAAGTGGTTTTATGCAATGTTACTGAAAATCAATCCAACATTAGAAATCTATTATGTGCATGAATAAAATCATGTTTGCAATGCAGAAAGACACTCTTTGATGTGTTAGAAGTGTTTTGCATGTATTTTTAAGTTAGAGACTCAAAGCTCTGAAAACAGTGTTTCTGTTCAGAAGGAAAGTGGTTTTATGCAATGTTACTGAAAATCAATCCAACATTAGAAATCTATTATGTGCATGAATAAAATCATGTTTGCAATGCAGAAAGACAATTTTTAATGTGTTAGAAGTGTTTTGCATGTATTTTCAAGTTAGAGACTCAAAGCTCTGAAAACAGCGTTTCTGCTCAGAAGGAAAGTGGTTTTATGCAATGTTACTGAAACTCAATCCAACATTAAAAATCTATTATGTGCATGAATAAAATCATGTTTGCAATGCAGAAAGATATTTTCTAATGTGTTAGAAGTGTTTTGCATGTATTTTCAAGTTAGAGACTCAAAGCTCTGAAAACAGCGTTTCTGCTCAGAAGGAAAGTGGTTTTATGCAATGTTACTGAAACTCAATCCAACATTAAAAATCTATTATGTGCATGAATAAAATCATGTTTGCAATGCAGAAAGATATTTTCTAATGTGTTAGAAGTGTTTTGCATGTATTTTCAAGTTAGAGACTCAAAGCTCTGAAAACAGCGTTTCTGCTCAGAAGAAAAAAGTGGGTTTATACAATGTTACTGAAACTCAATACAACATTAAAAATCTATTATGTGCATGAATAAAATCATGTTTGCAATGCAGAAAGGCACTTTTTAATGTGTTAGAAGTGTTTTGCATGCATTTTCAAGTTAGAGACTCAAAGCTCTGAAAACAGCGTTTCTGCTCAGAAGAAAAAAGTGGGTTTATGCAATGTTACTGAAAATCAATCCAACATTAGAAATCTATTATGTGCATGAATAAAATCATGTTTGCAATGCAGAAAGACACTTATTAATGTGTTAGAAGTGTTTTGCATGTATTTTCAAGTTAGAGACTCAAAGCTCTGAAAACAGCGTTTCTGCTCAGAAGAAAAAAGTGGGTTTATGGTTTATGCAATGTTACTGAAACTCAATCCAACATTAAAAATCTATTATGTGCATGAATAAAATCATGTTTGCAATGCAAAAAGACAATTTTTAATGTGTTTGAAGTGTTTTGCATGTATTTTCAAGATAGAGACTCAAAGCTCTGAAAACAGCGTTTCTGCTCAGAAGGAAAGTGGTTTTATGCAATGTTACTGAAAATCAATCCAACATTAAAAATCTATTATGTGCATGAATAAAATATGTTTGCAATGCAGAAAGACAATTTTTAATGTGTTAGAAGTGTTTTGCATGCATTTTCAAGTTAGAGACTCAAAGCTCTGAAAACAGCGTTTCTGCTCAGAAGGAAAGTGGTTTTATGCAGTTACTGAAACTCAATCCAACATTAAAAATCTATTATGTGCATGAATAAAATCATGTTTGCAATGCAGAAAGACACTTATTAATGTGTTAGAAGTGTTTTGCATGTATTTTCAAGTTAGAGACTCAAAGCTATGAAAACAGCGTTTCTGCTCAGAAGGAAAGTGGTTTTATGCAATGTTACTGAAACTCAATCCAACATTAAAAATTTATTATGTGCATGAATAAAATCATGTTTGCAATGCAGAAAGACACTTTCTCATGTGTTAGAAGTGTTTTGCATGTATTTTCAAGTTAGAGACTCAAAGCTCTGAAAACAGCGTTTCTGCTCAGAAGAAAAAAGTGGGTTTATGCAATGTTACTGAAAATCAATCCAACATTAGAAATCTATTATGTGCATGAATAAAATCATGTTTGCAATGCAGAAAGACACTTATTAATGTGTTAGAAGTGTTTTGCATATATTTTCAAGTTAGTGACTCAAAGCTCTGAAAACAGCGTTTCTGCTCAGAAGAAAAAAGTGGGTTTATGCAATGTTACTGAAACTCAATCCAACATTAGAAATCTATTATGTGCATGAAAAAAATCATGTTTGCAATGCAGAAAGACACTCTTTGATGTGTTAGAAGTGTTTTGCATGTATTTTTAAGTTAGAGACTCAAAGCTCTGAAAACAGTGTTTCTGTTCAGAAGGAAAGTGGTTTTATGCAATGTTACTGAAAATCAATCCAACATTAGAAATCTATTATGTGCATGAATAAAATCATGTTTGCAATGCAGAAAGACACTTATTAATGTGTTAGAAGTGTTTTGCATATATTTTCAAGTTAGTGACTCAAAGCTCTGAAAACAGCGTTTCTGCTTAGAAGAAAAAAGTGGGTTTATGCAATGTTACTGAAACTCAATCCAACATTAGAAATCTATTATGTGCATGAATAAAATCATGTTTGCAATGCAGAAAGGCACTTTTTAATGTGTTAGAAGTGTTTTGCATGTATTTTCAAGTTAGAGACTCAAAGCTCTGAAAACAGCGTTTCTGCTCAGAAGGAAAGTGGTTTTATGCAGTTACTGAAACTCAATCCAACATTAAAAATCTATTATGTGCATGAATAAAATCATGTTTGCAATGCAGAAAGACACTTATTAATGTGTTAGAAGTGTTTTGTATGTATTTTCAAGTTAGAGACTCAAAGCTCTGAAAACAGCGTTTCTGCTCAGAAGGAAAGTGGTTTTATGCAATGTTACTGAAACTCAATCCAACATTACAAATCTATTATGTGCATGAATAAAATATGTTTGCAATGCAGAAAGACAATTTTTAATGTGTTAGAAGTGTTTTGCATGCATTTTCAAGTTAGAGACTCAAAGTTCTGAAAACAGCGTTTCTGCTCAGAAGAAAAAAGTGGGTTTATGCAATGTTACTGAAAATCAATCCAACATTAAAAATCTAATATGTGCATGAATAAAATGATGTTTGCAATGCAGAAAGACACTTTCTCATGTGTTAGAAGTGTTTTGCATGTATTTTCAAATTAGAGACTCAAAGCTCTGAAAACAGCGTTTCTGCTCAGAAGGAAAGTGGTTTTATGCAATGTTACTGAAACTCAATCCAACATTAAAAATTTATTATGTGCATGAATAAAATCATGTTTGCAATGCAGAAAGACACTTTTTAATGTGTTAGAAGTGTTTTGCATGCATTTTCAAGTTAGAGACTCAAAGCTCTGAAAACAGCGTTTCTGCTCAGAAGAAAATAGTGAGTTTATGCAGTGTTAATGAAACTCAATGCAACATTAAAAATCTATTATATGCATGAATAAAATCATGTTTGCAATGCAGAAAGACACTCTTTGATGTGTTAGAAGTGTTTTGCATGTATTTTTAAGTTAGAGACTCAAAGCTCTGAAAACAGTGTTTCTGTTCAGAAGGAAAGTGGTTTTATGCAATGTTACTGAAAATCAATCCAACATTAGAAATCTATTATGTGCATGAATAAAATCATGTTTGCAATGCAGAAAGACAATTTTTAATGTGTTAGAAGTGTTTTGCATGCATTTTCAAGTTAGAGACTCAAAGCTCTGAAAACAGCGTTTCTGCTCAGAAGGAAAGTGGTTTTATGCAATGTTACTGAAACTCAATCCAACATTAAAAATTTATTATGTGCATGAATAAAATCATGTTTGCAATGCAGAAAGACACTTTCTCATGTGTTAGAAGTGTTTTGCATGTATTTTCAAGTTAGAGACTCAAAGCTCTGAAAACAGCGTTTCTGCTCAGAAGAAAAAAGTGGGTTTATGCAATGTTACTGAAAATCAATCCAACATTAAAAATCTATTATGTGCATGAATAAAATCATGTTTGCAATGCAAAAAGACAATTTTTAATGTGTTAAAAGTGTTTTGCATGTATTTTCAAGTTAGTGACTCAAAGCTCTGAAAACAGCGTTTCTGCTCAGAAGAAAAAAGTGGGTTTATGCAATGTTACTGAAAATCAATCCAACATTAAAATCTATTATGTGCATGAATAAAATCATGTTTGCAATGCAGAAAGACACTTATTAATGTGTTAGAAGTGTTTTGCATGTATTTTCAAGTTAGTGACTCAAAGCTCTGAAAACAGCGTTTCTGCTCAGAAGGAAAGTGGTTTTATGCAATGTTACTGAAACTCAATCCAACATTAAAAATCTATTATGTGCATGAATAAAATCATGTTTGCAATGCAGAAAGATATTTTCTAATGTGTTAGAAGTGTTTTGCATGTATTTTCAAGTTAGAGACTCAAAGCTCTGAAAACAGCGTTTCTGCTCAGAAGAAAAAAGTGGGTTTATGCAATGTTACTGAAACTCAATACAACATTAAAAATCTATTATGTGCATGAATAAAATCATGTTTGCAATGCAGAAAGGCACTTTTTAATGTGTTAGAAGTGTTTTGCATGCATTTTCAAGTTAGAGACTCAAAGCTCTGAAAACAGCGTTTCTGCTCAGAAGAAAAAAGTGAGTTTATGCAATGTTACTGAAACTCAGTGCAACATTAAAAATCTGTTATGTGCATGAATAAAATCATGTTTGCAATGCAGAAAGACACTTTTTAATGTGTTTGAAGTGTTTTGCATGTATTATCAAGATAGAGACTCAAAGTTCTGAAAACAGCATTTCTGCTCAGAAGAAATGTGGGTTTATGCAATGTTACTGAAACTCAGTGCAACATTAAAAATCTGTTATGTGCATGAATAAAATCATGTTTGCAATGCAGAAAGACACTTTTAATGTGTTAGAAGTGTTTTGCATGTATTTTCAAGTTAGAAACTCAAAGTTCTGAAAACAGCGTTTCTGCTCAGAAGAAAAAAGTGGGTTTATGCAATGTTACTGAAAATCAATCCAACATTAAAGATCTAATATGTGCATGAATAAAATGATGTTTGCAATGCAGAAAGACACTTTTTAATGTGTTAGAAGTGTTTTGCATGTATTTTCAAATTAGAGACTCAAAGCTCTGAAAACAGCGTTTCTGCTCAGAAGGAAAGTGGTTTTATGCAATGTTACTGAAACTCAATCCAACATTAAAAATGTATTATGTGCATGAATAAAATCATGTTTGCAATGCAGAAAGACACTTTCTCATGTGTTAGAAGTGTTTTGCATGTATTTTCAAGTTAGAGACACAAAGCTCTGAAAACAGCGTTTCTGCTCAGAAGAAAAAAGTGGGTTTATGCAATGTTACTGAAACTCAATCCAACATTAAAAATCTATTATGTGCATGAATAAAATCATGTTTGCAATGCAGAAAGATATTTTCTAATGTGTTAGAAGTGTTTTGCATGTATTTTCAAGTTAGAGACTCAAAGCTCTGAAAACAGCGTTTCTGCTCAGAAGAAAAAAGTGGGTTTATGCAATGTTACTGAAACTCAATACAACATTAAAAATCTATTATGTGCATGAATAAAATCATGTTTGCAATGCAGAAAGGCACTTTTTAATGTGTTAGAAGTGTTTTGCATGCATTTTCAAGTTAGAGACTCAAAGCTCTGAAAACAGCGTTTCTGCTCAGAAGAAAAAAGTGAGTTTATGCAATGTTACTGAAACTCAGTGCAACATTAAAAATCTGTTATGTGCATGAATAAAATCATGTTTGCAATGCAGAAAGACACTTTTTAATGTGTTTGAAGTGTTTTGCATGTATTATCAAGATAGAGACTCAAAGTTCTGAAAACAGCATTTCTGCTCAGAAGAAATGTGGGTTTATGCAATGTTACTGAAACTCAGTGCAACATTAAAAATCTGTTATGTGCATGAATAAAATCATGTTTGCAATGCAGAAAGACACTTTCTCATGTGTTAGAAGTGTTTTGCATGTATTTTCAAGTTAGAGACACAAAGCTCTGAAAACAGCGTTTCTGCTCAGAAGAAAAAAGTGGGTTTATGCAATGTTACTGAAAATCAATCCAACATTAAAATTCTAATATGTGCATGAATAAAATCATGTTTGCAATGCAGAGAGACACTTTTTAATGTGTTAGAAGTGTTTTGCATGCATTTTCAAGTTAGAGACTCAAAGCTCTGAAAACAGTGTTTCTGTTCAGAAGGAAAGTGGTTTTATGCAATGTTACTGAAAATCAATCCAACATTAGAAATCTATTATGTGCATGAATAAAATCATGTTTGCAATGCAGAAAGACACTCTTTGATGTGTTAGAAGTGTTTTGCATGTATTTTTAAGTTAGAGACTCAAAGCTCTGAAAACAGTGTTTCTGTTCAGAAGGAAAGTGGTTTTATGCAATGTTACTGAAAATCAATCCAACATTAGAAATCTATTATGTGCATGAATAAAATCATGTTTGCAATGCAGAAAGACAATTTTTAATGTGTTAGAAGTGTTTTGCATGTATTTTCAAGTTAGAGACTCAAAGCTCTGAAAACAGCGTTTCTGCTCAGAAGGAAAGTGGTTTTATGCAATGTTACTGAAACTCAATCCAACATTAAAAATCTATTATGTGCATGAATAAAATCATGTTTGCAATGCAGAAAGATATTTTCTAATGTGTTAGAAGTGTTTTGCATGTATTTTCAAGTTAGAGACTCAAAGCTCTGAAAACAGCGTTTCTGCTCAGAAGGAAAGTGGTTTTATGCAATGTTACTGAAACTCAATCCAACATTAAAAATCTATTATGTGCATGAATAAAATCATGTTTGCAATGCAGAAAGATATTTTCTAATGTGTTAGAAGTGTTTTGCATGTATTTTCAAGTTAGAGACTCAAAGCTCTGAAAACAGCGTTTCTGCTCAGAAGAAAAAAGTGGGTTTATACAATGTTACTGAAACTCAATACAACATTAAAAATCTATTATGTGCATGAATAAAATCATGTTTGCAATGCAGAAAGGCACTTTTTAATGTGTTAGAAGTGTTTTGCATGCATTTTCAAGTTAGAGACTCAAAGCTCTGAAAACAGCGTTTCTGCTCAGAAGAAAAAAGTGGGTTTATGCAATGTTACTGAAAATCAATCCAACATTAGAAATCTATTATGTGCATGAATAAAATCATGTTTGCAATGCAGAAAGACACTTATTAATGTGTTAGAAGTGTTTTGCATGTATTTTCAAGTTAGAGACTCAAAGCTCTGAAAACAGCGTTTCTGCTCAGAAGAAAAAAGTGGGTTTATGGTTTATGCAATGTTACTGAAACTCAATCCAACATTAAAAATCTATTATGTGCATGAATAAAATCATGTTTGCAATGCAAAAAGACAATTTTTAATGTGTTTGAAGTGTTTTGCATGTATTTTCAAGATAGAGACTCAAAGCTCTGAAAACAGCGTTTCTGCTCAGAAGGAAAGTGGTTTTATGCAATGTTACTGAAAATCAATCCAACATTAAAAATCTATTATGTGCATGAATAAAATATGTTTGCAATGCAGAAAGACAATTTTTAATGTGTTAGAAGTGTTTTGCATGCATTTTCAAGTTAGAGACTCAAAGCTCTGAAAACAGCGTTTCTGCTCAGAAGGAAAGTGGTTTTATGCAGTTACTGAAACTCAATCCAACATTAAAAATCTATTATGTGCATGAATAAAATCATGTTTGCAATGCAGAAAGACACTTATTAATGTGTTAGAAGTGTTTTGCATGTATTTTCAAGTTAGAGACTCAAAGCTATGAAAACAGCGTTTCTGCTCAGAAGGAAAGTGGTTTTATGCAATGTTACTGAAACTCAATCCAACATTAAAAATTTATTATGTGCATGAATAAAATCATGTTTGCAATGCAGAAAGACACTTTCTCATGTGTTAGAAGTGTTTTGCATGTATTTTCAAGTTAGAGACTCAAAGCTCTGAAAACAGCGTTTCTGCTCAGAAGAAAAAAGTGGGTTTATGCAATGTTACTGAAAATCAATCCAACATTAGAAATCTATTATGTGCATGAATAAAATCATGTTTGCAATGCAGAAAGACACTTATTAATGTGTTAGAAGTGTTTTGCATATATTTTCAAGTTAGTGACTCAAAGCTCTGAAAACAGCGTTTCTGCTCAGAAGAAAAAAGTGGGTTTATGCAATGTTACTGAAACTCAATCCAACATTAGAAATCTATTATGTGCATGAAAAAAATCATGTTTGCAATGCAGAAAGACACTCTTTGATGTGTTAGAAGTGTTTTGCATGTATTTTTAAGTTAGAGACTCAAAGCTCTGAAAACAGTGTTTCTGTTCAGAAGGAAAGTGGTTTTATGCAATGTTACTGAAAATCAATCCAACATTAGAAATCTATTATGTGCATGAATAAAATCATGTTTGCAATGCAGAAAGACACTTATTAATGTGTTAGAAGTGTTTTGCATATATTTTCAAGTTAGTGACTCAAAGCTCTGAAAACAGCGTTTCTGCTTAGAAGAAAAAAGTGGGTTTATGCAATGTTACTGAAACTCAATCCAACATTAGAAATCTATTATGTGCATGAATAAAATCATGTTTGCAATGCAGAAAGGCACTTTTTAATGTGTTAGAAGTGTTTTGCATGTATTTTCAAGTTAGAGACTCAAAGCTCTGAAAACAGCGTTTCTGCTCAGAAGGAAAGTGGTTTTATGCAGTTACTGAAACTCAATCCAACATTAAAAATCTATTATGTGCATGAATAAAATCATGTTTGCAATGCAGAAAGACACTTATTAATGTGTTAGAAGTGTTTTGTATGTATTTTCAAGTTAGAGACTCAAAGCTCTGAAAACAGCGTTTCTGCTCAGAAGGAAAGTGGTTTTATGCAATGTTACTGAAACTCAATCCAACATTACAAATCTATTATGTGCATGAATAAAATATGTTTGCAATGCAGAAAGACAATTTTTAATGTGTTAGAAGTGTTTTGCATGCATTTTCAAGTTAGAGACTCAAAGTTCTGAAAACAGCGTTTCTGCTCAGAAGAAAAAAGTGGGTTTATGCAATGTTACTGAAAATCAATCCAACATTAAAAATCTAATATGTGCATGAATAAAATGATGTTTGCAATGCAGAAAGACACTTTCTCATGTGTTAGAAGTGTTTTGCATGTATTTTCAAATTAGAGACTCAAAGCTCTGAAAACAGCGTTTCTGCTCAGAAGGAAAGTGGTTTTATGCAATGTTACTGAAACTCAATCCAACATTAAAAATTTATTATGTGCATGAATAAAATCATGTTTGCAATGCAGAAAGACACTTTTTAATGTGTTAGAAGTGTTTTGCATGCATTTTCAAGTTAGAGACTCAAAGCTCTGAAAACAGCGTTTCTGCTCAGAAGAAAATAGTGAGTTTATGCAGTGTTAATGAAACTCAATGCAACATTAAAAATCTATTATGTGCATGAATAAAATCATGTTTGCAATGCAGAAAGACACTCTTTGATGTGTTAGAAGTGTTTTGCATGTATTTTTAAGTTAGAGACTCAAAGCTCTGAAAACAGTGTTTCTGTTCAGAAGGAAAGTGGTTTTATGCAATGTTACTGAAAATCAATCCAACATTAGAAATCTATTATGTGCATGAATAAAATCATGTTTGCAATGCAGAAAGACAATTTTTAATGTGTTAGAAGTGTTTTGCATGCATTTTCAAGTTAGAGACTCAAAGCTCTGAAAACAGCGTTTCTGCTCAGAAGGAAAGTGGTTTTATGCAATGTTACTGAAACTCAATCCAACATTAAAAATTTATTATGTGCATGAATAAAATCATGTTTGCAATGCAGAAAGACACTTTCTCATGTGTTAGAAGTGTTTTGCATGTATTTTCAAGTTAGAGACTCAAAGCTCTGAAAACAGCGTTTCTGCTCAGAAGAAAAAAGTGGGTTTATGCAATGTTACTGAAAATCAATCCAACATTAAAAATCTATTATGTGCATGAATAAAATCATGTTTGCAATGCAAAAAGACAATTTTTAATGTGTTAAAAGTGTTTTGCATGTATTTTCAAGTTAGTGACTCAAAGCTCTGAAAACAGCGTTTCTGCTCAGAAGAAAAAAGTGGGTTTATGCAATGTTACTGAAAATCAATCCAACATTAAAATCTATTATGTGCATGAATAAAATCATGTTTGCAATGCAGAAAGACACTTATTAATGTGTTAGAAGTGTTTTGCATGTATTTTCAAGTTAGTGACTCAAAGCTCTGAAAACAGCGTTTCTGCTCAGAAGGAAAGTGGTTTTATGCAATGTTACTGAAACTCAATCCAACATTAAAAATCTATTATGTGCATGAATAAAATCATGTTTGCAATGCAGAAAGATATTTTCTAATGTGTTAGAAGTGTTTTGCATGTATTTTCAAGTTAGAGACTCAAAGCTCTGAAAACAGCGTTTCTGCTCAGAAGAAAAAAGTGGGTTTATGCAATGTTACTGAAACTCAATACAACATTAAAAATCTATTATGTGCATGAATAAAATCATGTTTGCAATGCAGAAAGGCACTTTTTAATGTGTTAGAAGTGTTTTGCATGCATTTTCAAGTTAGAGACTCAAAGCTCTGAAAACAGCGTTTCTGCTCAGAAGAAAAAAGTGAGTTTATGAAATGTTACTGAAACTCAGTGCAACATTAAAAATCTGTTATGTGCATGAATAAAATCATGTTTGCAATGCAGAAAGACACTTTTTAATGTGTTTGAAGTGTTTTGCATGTATTATCAAGATAGAGACTCAAAGTTCTGAAAACAGCATTTCTGCTCAGAAGAAATGTGGGTTTATGCAATGTTACTGAAACTCAGTGCAACATTAAAAATCTGTTATGTGCATGAATAAAATCATGTTTGCAATGCAGAAAGACACTTTTAATGTGTTAGAAGTGTTTTGCATGTATTTTCAAGTTAGAAACTCAAAGTTCTGAAAACAGCGTTTCTGCTCAGAAGAAAAAAGTGGGTTTATGCAATGTTACTGAAAATCAATCCAACATTAAAGATCTAATATGTGCATGAATAAAATGATGTTTGCAATGCAGAAAGACACTTTTTAATGTGTTAGAAGTGTTTTGCATGTATTTTCAAATTAGAGACTCAAAGCTCTGAAAACAGCGTTTCTGCTCAGAAGGAAAGTGGTTTTATGCAATGTTACTGAAACTCAATCCAACATTAAAAATGTATTATGTGCATGAATAAAATCATGTTTGCAATGCAGAAAGACACTTTCTCATGTGTTAGAAGTGTTTTGCATGTATTTTCAAGTTAGAGACACAAAGCTCTGAAAACAGCGTTTCTGCTCAGAAGAAAAAAGTGGGTTTATGCAATGTTACTGAAAATCAATCCAACATTAAAATTCTAATATGTGCATGAATAAAATCATGTTTGCAATGCAGAGAGACACTTTTTAATGTGTTAGAAGTGTTTTGCATGCATTTTCAAGTTAGAGACTCAAAGCTCTGAAAACAGTGTTTCTGTTCAGAAGGAAAGTGGTTCCCTTTCGATACTTTCACTCGTACTGCGTCTGTAAAGACGCTATGGGAAAAGCTCCTTTTCTCCTGAGACTGAAGCATTTCAATAACGCAGTGTAACTGCACGGCCATTGGTTCGTGCAGTGTTAAAGAAACGAACCAATGGCTCGGCAGCGGAGATGCACAAACCTATGGCGATGATTCGCGCCCGATCGCGCCAAAAGGGGCGGAGCATCTGGCTATATAAGCGAGCATTTCGCCATAGGGAACTCAGATCCTTCTTCTTCAGCGACGACTTCTGATCTTCGCAGAGACTGACTACGCAGACTTCGCTCAAGCAAGCCTCTTCTTCGCCGTTGACGAGCCTCGCAGCGGATCTTCACTGCTCGGCGGATTGACGCTCCGGAGCTGATTCCCTGCTGCTATCCGGCGAACATCTAAAAGAGCAAATTAAGAGCAAATTTCTACGGCGTTGTTCCAAATGCCACGGCGTTTTTGTCGCTCGTGCAGAGCCCCTCTGCACGCCGCTGACACTCACGCTGAGTGCGTCTCGTGCCTGGGTCACGCCCACGCTGAGGCTGCGCTCAATGAGACGGAATGTTCCCACTGCGGGAATATGAGTCTCACTTCCCTCCGCTCGCGGCTAGCTTTCTTTTCAGAGAGCGACGCCGCTTCTCGCGCCCTCCCGCTTACTTCCTCGCAAGAGCCTGCTAGGAAGAAGCAGCGGGGCAAGAGATCTAAGAGCGTGGTGACAGGCGAGCTCACGCCGGCTCAGACCCCGCGTGCCTCGCCTTCACCACATGGAGAGGAATCGCCAGTTCTCTTCCTGCATCCTGACCAGCGTCCCTCTGCGGCTGCGAGCGATCTGGTCTCCTTCGGAGGAAGTGAATGCGAGGATGACAGCATGTCATTGGCCGCATCTGACGCAGAGGAGTTGTCGGGCTCTTCCCATGACCCCGCCCCCTTGCCGTCTGCGCAATCCAGCGCCGCCAGCGCCGGTATGGACGCCGAACTGTTCCGCGTCCTATCTAAAGCTGTTGAGGAGCTGGATCTTCAATGGTCTCCTCCCGAGGAGCCCTCTAGGAGCCGGTTGGACGAATGGTTTCTGCCGGGGCGCCGCCAGGCCCCTCGTCAGCGAGCTTCACCATTCTTCCCCGAAGTCCACGACGAAATCTCTAAGTCCTGGCGTGCTCCATACTCCGCCCGCCTTCATACTTCCTCTTCTGCTGCCCTCACCACGGTCGATGGCGCTGAGGAAAAGGGCTACGAGAAGCTGCCCCCGCTGGACGAGTCAGTTGCTGCGCACCTTTGCCCGCCCACCGCTATCGGTTGGAAGGCGAGGGCGTCACACCCGTCTAAGCCTTGCAGGACGACCTCTACCCTCGCTGGACGAGCGTATTCGTCTGCTGGACAGGCAGCTTCAGCGCTTCACTCTATGGCGGTACTCCAGGTGTACCAAGCAAAGCTCCTCCGCGGTCTGGACGAGTTGAACCTGGACGATTCCCCGCTCAGAGAGATACGTAGCGCTACGGATTTGGCGTTACGCGCCACGAAGATGACGGCTCAGGCGATCGGGCGATCGATGGCCAGTTTAGTGGTGCTGGAGCGCCACTTGTGGCTTAACTTGACGGAGATCAAGGACGCGGATAAGGTCGCCTTCCTTGACTCCCCCATCTCGCCGACCGGCCTGTTCGGCCCAGCTGTCGAGGGTTTCGCGGAGCGCTTCACCGCGGCGCAGAAATCGTCCCAAGCTATGCGACATTTCCTGCCCAAACGCTCGAGCTCTGCAACGGCTCCTAGTCGCCCCAAGCCGGCGCCGACTCAGCAGCCTGCGAAAGCCACGCCCCCAGCTGCGCAACCAGCGCCTCAGACGGAGCTCCGTCCTCGGTCACGCCCAGCCAAGCGCTTTCCCTTCCCTAAGCGTCAGGGACCTCGGCCAAGAGTGGTGCTGGACCAGGCGCCGCCAGCGTCTTCCTGATCTCAACAGCAGGAAGAGGGAGGGGCCAAGTCTCGCAGCAGCCGGACCAGCCCCCAAAGTGCCTCTTTTAAGCCCTTCTACACTCCGTTCTGTTCCGAGTGTAAGGGAACTCATGTTTGTAAAAAATGTAGCTGTAACTCACGGGCCCTTTATATCAGTGCCCTTACAGCAAACCGCTGTGATAGCGGGAAAAATAAAAAACAAACATTTTCAAGAAAAGAGCAAATTTCCTCTTCCAATGCTTTCAGACAGCATACAGCTGTGCGAACCATTGCAGCCCCTAGCGACACGATCCGCGGCATGGCAAGCCATCCCCGGAGTGTCAAAATGGGTTTTGGGTATAATAGAACGAGGCTATGTACTCCAGTTCGCTCGAAGACCTCCTCGCTTTCATGGTGTGATCACCACCTCAGTTCGCAGCAAAGACGCAGACGTCTTGCGATTGGAGGTAAAGAATCTGTTGGCCAAGGGCGCCGTGGAAACGGTCCCCCCAACACAGAGCGAGTCAGGTTTTTACAGCCGTTACTTCCTCGTTCCAAAGAAGGATGGCGGTCTACGCCCCATCCTCGACCTCAGACAGCTGAATCGCGCCCTCATGAGACGGCCGTTCAGAATGCTTACACTAAAACAGATCCTCTCGCAGATACGCAAAGGGGACTGGTTTTGTTCACTAGATCTGAAGGATGCATACTTCCACATTCAGATCGCCCCCCATCACAGGCAATTCTTGAGATTCGCCTTCGAGGGAGTGGCATATCAATATACAGTCCTTCCGTTCGGACTGTCGTTAGCCCCTCGCACGTTTACAAAGTGCATGGACGCAGCACTTTCCCCTCTGAGACAGATGGGAATCCGCGTCCTGAACTATCTGGACGACTGGCTCATCCTAGCCCAGTCAGAAAGCGAGCTAACACACCACAGAGCCTTAATCCTCAGCCACTTAGAGTGCCTAGGACTCAAGGTCAATTTTGCCAAGAGCGTGCTGTCTCCCAGCCAACGCATTGCGTTCCTGGGAGCAGTTTTCGACTCATGTCAAATGAAGGCAGCAGTTGCGCCGCAGAGAGCCCAAGCCATTCGCAGGCTCGCGGCTTCCTTCAAAATAGGAGCCCTTCGCCCTCTCAAGGTTTTTCAGAAGATGCTCGGCCTTATGGCCTCAGCATCTCCAGTACTTCAGTTGGGTCTGCTTCAGATGCGCCCCCTGCAGTTCTGGTTGAAACCAAAGGTTCCTCCTCAAGCGTGGCGTTTGGGACGCCAGCGCATCAAGGTAAATCGGGCCTGTATAGCAGCCCTGGCTCCTTGGAGGTGCGCTCAATGGATGGAACAGGGCGTTCCCCTGGACTTGGTGGTCAGAAGGAAAGCGGTCTCGACAGACGCCTCCAACTTAGGTTGGGGGGCGCTGTGCGACGGCCAGCCTGCTTTCGGCCTATGGTCGAAAGCGGAGAGTCGCCTTCACATCAACTGCTTGGAAATGCTAGCAGTGTGTTTAGGCCTTCACACCCTTCTACCTGCGCTGAAGGGTCACCATGTCTTAGTCCGTTCGGACAGCATGACAGTGGTGTCCTTCATAAATCACCAAGGGGGCCTCTCGTCGAGACGTCTATTTACGATGGTAGAACGTCTCCTGAAATGGGCTCAGCTGCACTTCCGCTCTCTAAGAGCGACGCATGTGCCAGGCAAACTGAACCAGGGAGCAGACATGTTGTCTCGGAGCAACGTCTCCTCAGACGAATGGACGCTTCACCCTCACACGGTTCAGCAAATATGGGCTGTCTTTGGCAGGGCGCGAGTAGATCTTTTCGCCTCAAAAGACAATCATCACTGCCCAATTTATTTTTCGAAGGAACAGGACGCATTGACCCA
>NC_133367.1:45964098-46044382 GCF_049309525.1 Garra rufa | reverse complement strand
CCTGTTCCTGACGCCGAGGCGGCTGCGCGTTCTGTTCCTGCCGCCGAGGCGGCGGCGCGTCCTGTTCCTGGCGCTGAGGCGGCCGCGCGTTCTGTTCCTGACGCCGAGGCGGCTGCGCGTTCTGTTCCTGACGCCGAGGCGGCTGCGCGTTCTGTTCCTGGCGCCGAGGCGGCGGCGCGTTCTGTTCCTGGCGCCGAGGCGGCGGCGCGTCCTGTTCCTGGCGCCGAGGCGGCGGCGCGTCCTGTTCCTGACGCCGAGGCGGCTGCGCGTTCTGTTCCTGCCGCCGAGGCGCGGCGCGTTCTGTTCCTGGCGCTGAGGCGGCTGCGCGTTCTGTTCCTGACGCCGAGGCGGCTGCGCGTTCTGTTCCTGGCGCCGAGGCGGCGGCGCGTCCTGTTCCTGACGCTGAGGCGGCTGCGCGCTCTGTTCCTGACGCGGAGACGACCGCTGTTGCTGTTCCTGACGCGTCCCTCGCCGCGCCTTCTGTTCCTGACGCGGAGACAGCGGCGCTCTCTGTTCTTGACGTGGAGGCGGCTGCGCTCTCTATTCCTGGGGCGGAGGCGACCGCTGTTGCTGTTCCTGACGCGGCCCTCACCGCGCCTTCTGTTCCTGACGCGGAGACAGCGGCGCTCTCTGTTCTTGACGTGGAGGCGGCTGCGCTCTCTATTCCTGGGGCGGAGGCGACCGCTGTTGCTGTTCCTGACGCGGCCCTCACCGCGCCTTCTGTTCCTGACGCGGAGACAGCGGCGCTCTCTGTTCTTGACGTGGAGGCGGCTGCGCTCTCTATTCCTGGGGCGGAGGCGACCGCTGTTGCTGTTCCTGACGCGGCCCTCACCGCGCCTTCTGTTCCTGACGCGGAGACAGCGGCGCTCTCTGTTCTTGACGTGGAGGCGGCTGCGCTCTCTATTCCTGGGGCGGAGGCGACCGCTGTTGCTGTTCCTGACGCGGCCCTCACCGCGCCTTCTGTTCCTGACGCGGAGGCAGCTGCGCTCTCTGTTATGGACGCGGAGGCGGCTGCGCTCTCTGTTCCTGACGCGGCGGGGACTGCGCTGCCACGGGCCTGGCGCAGCCGTGACCGCTCTCTCTGTCCCTGACGCAGAGGCGACCGCGCCCTCTGTTCCTGACGCGGCTGGGGACGCGTTCTTTGTTCCGGACGTGGCCATGACCGCTATCTCTGCGCCTGACGCGGAGGCGGCTACTCTTTCTGTTCCGGACACGGAGGCAACCGCTCTCTCTGTTCTTGACGCGGCGGTGACTGTACTACACGGGCCTGGCCCGCCATCCCTCCCCCTGAGTTCCCTTCCTCCGTGCCACCTCCCTCCAGACTTTGGGAACGTCTGGGAGCCGTTCCGTAGGGAGGGGGTACTGTCATGATCGGGGCTGTGGGTCTCCCCTCAGCCTCCTGAGGTCGCTGTTCACACTGCACTTCTGATAGCATTCACCTGTCCTTGTCGTTAACACTGATTCACTCACATCTGTTCACTATTATCCGGTCTTTAAATACTCTCACCTTTCTCTCCTGCTTCATGTCTGCATTGTCTTTTGTCTTGTATGTACTGTTCTATTCTTGATCCTGGCCTTAGTCTTTGTTCCCTGTTTTGTTCAGTTTATGCTTAAGTTTATGTTCAGTTGTGCCGTGTTGGCCTTTTGTTTGTTTGTTTATTGTTTTATTATTAAATACTACTCACCCTGCATTTGGACCCAGACCTCCTTTCTCTCACGTGACATATCCATTACAAAATAAACATACAAATGAAAAATACAGCAAATACATTCTAAATCTGTTGATGCTGATGTGCATAAACACCACTGACCCTCACAAGATCCACCGCTATGGGTGAGCATTTATTATAAAACACTCACAGGACCTTCATTTTGACATCCATGCAAATATTTTGAAATTTCACGCAAAAATTCTATGGATCAGAGCCCCGAAAGCATGAATAGTTTGTGAATCAATAGCGGACTAATGCATGCCTAGACTCCGATATAGGTGTGTCATACATTCCGCGCAAGTTACTATTACTCTGATCGTCTTACCTTCACATTAGCGCGAGGGTTTGTTTCATGCAGCAAAGAGATGACGTAGAGACTTGTTTTCCCACGGGGGTATAGGTTACTTTTATGTGGGCTTTTGCTGGCTGGAGTGGGACAAAACACGAATGTCGCGGGCGGAGCGGGACGAAATAACATACATTTCTGCGGGAAGCAGCAGGCAGGCACGGGACTAAAAAATCCGTCCCTGACAGAGTATGTGAGCGGAGCGGTGTGATTTTGAAAGGAGGGAGGAGCGGATTTTTGAAAAGTCGGAGCGTTGTGGTTTTCACGCGCTCCACCACCGCTCCATCATGAGTACAATTCGCTAACTGTCCGTAATATCACTGCATATTAAGCAAGAATTCACATGTTAAACATATTTAATAAGCTGCTAAATATATTGTAGAAGCCTACTTTTTTGCACAGCTGCTTTGCAACGATTTGTATTGTGAAAAGCGCTATACAAATAAACTTGAATTGAATTGAATTGAATTTAGCTAGCTTGATAGAGATGGATCACGCAAATCAGAAAGAATGTGAAGGCTATTATCACGGCAATAGACATGAGCGGTAAATTATAGTTCACAAGGAATTAGTTTGTGGCTTCTAGGTACTGAGTATTTTTAGGTGAACAACACTTATTCACACACAATCGCTCTGTCAATAATGCATTAAAACAAATGTAAATTATACTCTTTAATGCTGACAATGTTATTAGCTTGGCATGTTATTTTATTTTATATACTTTTTTTTATATACTTTTTTTTTAAATTTCAATACATGTTATGAACAGGACTGTTATATTTCAAACATACTGATTTTTTGATTTTTTGATTTATTTTTTTTTGACGCGGAGCGTGTTTCTGATATCAGTGAGCGAGGAGTGGAGCGGGAGCGGGAAATAATGAACCCGGAGCGGAGTGATTATTAAATGCACGGAGCGCGGAGGGGAAACTGTTGCCGCTGCAGGCTCCACTCCGCTCACATACTCTGGTCCCTTGCAGGTCTCTGATGACGCTTGCGTGCAGCAGTTGGAAGTTTTGAGCCATCCCACCGGTTGAAAATCCCTGGTTTAGAGCATCTGTGAATGGTAATATGGTGTTAGTGCTTCTAAGCAAAAAAGAGGATGCAAACATATGCTGTAAAGCTCCTTTCTCAGTGATTCTGAGTAATACTGGGTGCTTCTCAATATCCCTCCTCGTTTCGCTCCTCCGTCCTCCATCCTATAACCCGGAAACCGATCAAGTTCAGCCATCTTGTAGGACACCTCAATTCTTTAATTGCACTGTGAGGAGGCGAGGATCGAGGAGTGAGGAGGCTTCCTGAGGAGTCTTGAGCGAGGATACACGGGTGTATCCTATGCGGAAGTGTTTTATCGACAAAATGTGACGCACTCCTCCCCCTTCAGATATTGCCATAATAATTGACATTTATATTTTATTTTTTTGCAGTGTAAATAATGTCATATATTTAAACAGGGCATCTTGCTTTGTTAATAATCATTATGAATGCCTTAAATAACGAACTTTAACAACATATGGGCAGATCCCTTTAGCGCAGCTGATGACGCTTTGAAGTGACGCTTGAGTGGTCAGGAATATTCCAATGTTCCTCCTTTGATTCCTCCGTCCTCATTTCCTTTCCTTAAATCCTTCCCTCGTATCCTAAGGGGGTGGAGCTAAGACACGAGGAAAGGAAGCAAGGAAAGGAAACGAGGATGCAAAAATAAGAAATGAAAAGAAATGTGCAGTTTTATTAAAGTCCAAAAATAACAGAGAGGGCTACTTATACCAAACAATGAGGTACACATGACAAACCAACCAAAAAGCGAAGAGAAAAGAAACCACATGACAAGATATAAATCAATGAGAACAAGACACGTGATTAAAGCAACCAATAAGAACATGACACATTGGAAAAGGTCCAATAGCAGGGGCATGTTCAAGCTCAAACCATTGTGCAATGTTTTGCTGTGGTTTCTGGTTTGAATGACATGTGTCCTAGAAAAATGTCAAACCAATCAGCAGCGACATGTACATAAACCATGTGGTTTCTGTAAGAGACAGCTCACACAATGGGTCCAAGTAATTCAAAGGAGCAAGTACAGGTGCATCTCAATAAGTTAGAATGTTGTTTAAACATTCTAAAATTTATTTTACTGTATGAACATTTATTTCAGTAATTCAGTAAAACTAAAATTGTGAAACTCATGTATTACAGTCATTCTTGAGACATGGGACAAAACATGTCCACCAATTATAACTGATATTAGTTTTAAAAATAAAACATATTTTCAATTGTAAATGCTATGGGGATTAATAATAGAATGTATTTAACACAATTATCCCCTTCAATATCATTTGCTCATTATTATGTGAAATCTATGACACTTATTGTCTTCTCACTACATCTAAATCTGTGTGTCCACAGAGAAGGGTTTATTCATTCATATGCTATAAAATGGATTAAAAAAATTTTAATGATGAAAAAGACCTTGTTTTATCAAAGGCAACACTTAATAATATCTCATATTAAAGCAAGGTTGTTTTTCAGTCAGACATGTGTGTTTAATAAGGTTTCGAAGGTGTGTCCTCACTTTTTGTCAACACCGTCAGACATTACTTAAAATGTAATAAAATCAGGGAATATCAGGGGCTATCACTCTAAAAGGACCCCCTTGCCACAGTCCTCTTCTGCAGAGTACATCGATGTCACACAGGCTCTGCTAAGTTTTATAGTTTTAGAATATTTTAATTCTAATGTTAATATTTCGTGTGTCACAACTATGATATGTCAACACCAAACATCCAATTTCTGAGAAAATTATTTGAAATCTTTAAACCATTTTATTCTCCTGAAGCAGGTTCCATTAGCCTCTAGCATCAACAGAAAAAAAAACAAAATGTCTACTACATGAACTCCATTTGTTTTGTGAAAGAAATGGCAAATTTGTCAACACCGTCAGATGTCACCACCGTAAGATTTTGTGTTCCAATAATATATCAAAATACTTAAATGTGACTCTTGAATAGAAGCTTTATAAACAATAACATACTCACTGTTTGTTGTGGTTGTTTTAATACAGTAATTAATTGATTCAAGGTTTTTGATAGTTAAAATGACTACAAATTCAGGTTTTGGTCAACACCGTCAGATGTGTCAACTCCGTCAGTTCTGTCACCTCCGTCAGATGAATAGTTTGATGATATTTCATTATGATATTTTATATTTGTTGTGGAATTGTTGGTCACATGTGAAAGTGTAATCTGTCTACTAACATGAGAATGTGTTTTGAAATGTTAAAAACATCTAGAAAGCTGTTAAAGATAAAGTTGAAATTATATTACACATTCCAAGTTAAAAAACACATTTTTTTTAAAAAAAGAGAAAAGTTGGGAGGTTGTATCAAAGCATAGCTCAGTAGCTTAGTACATATAAGATACATAAATGTAGTTTTTTTTGTCTGAGTACAAAGTTTTATTTTTTTAAATTTTGCACCCTGTTTTGTCCCACCTCTCAAGAATGACTGATTAAATAAATTCAATGCACACAGACTAAAGTAGTTTAAGTCTTTTAGTGATGTCCGGTTCGCGAACGAATCGTTCTATTTAACCGGATCTTCTTAGTGAACCGGTTGAACCAGTTCACCAAATCGAACTGAATCGTTTGAAACGGTTCGCGTCTCTAGTAAGCACTAATCCACAAATTACTTAAAGGTTTGTACTTTTTAACGTGCCCGACACTCACTCTGATTCAAAATAAATCAATTTCCCGAGTTATTCAGTTACTCAAACAGTGTTTGAACGGCTGTGAAAAGAGCTGATGATGCGCATGAGCAGAGCAGCTGCCAGAGCGGTTGTCGTTCTCGAGTCATGAACCGGTTGCAGCGGTTGTCGGATCACCAGTACATTGAACGAGAATCGCTTTCTTTCGGATCACCGGTACACTGAACGAGAATCGCTTTCTTTCGGATCACCAGTACACTGAACGAGAATCGCTTTCTTTCGGATCACCAGTACACTGAACGAGAACCGGTTTCTTTCGGACGTGTCCGATTTGAGAATCGATGAGCTGATACTGTGCGCATGCGTGTCATTTTTCAAGCGAATGAAATGAAGCACGTTAGTCAGGTCTATTTTGTTAAACGTTTTGTTAAAAGTTTACTTAAGGATTCTGTTAGGTTATTGGCTAAAAGGGTTTTTATGATCTTGGTCAGGGAAGTGCCGTGGTACCATAATAAATGAGATGTTTGATTAAAAGAAAACATGTGATTTATGAATTAGCTGCACTGTAATAAAAAATAACTAGAAGCTAAAGTTCGATGACAAACTTTAAATGTTGGCTTGGAGAGCCAAATTGGGCAGCCTTGGGGCAAAAGGGCCAGCCCAGAACACTTAGAGCTCTGTAATTGAACAGCTTGCCATAGTGGATTAATATGTGTATTTTAGGTTAAAACGGCTTGCCAGACGAGATTCGTGCAGCGCTTGCTTCAAAGCCACGACGCGTTGCTGTGCGGTTGAGGCGAAAAGCAGAAATAAGCAAGCATTTAACCTTTTTATTATATGATTGTACTATTATTGTGTTGAATCGCTGGAGTGTTTATATTAAAATACCTTTAAAAGTCGTGCAAATGATGTCTTTGTTAACAGACACATATATGCAGCCGTGCATCTCATGTTCGTTAGTGAAACGTTTGAAATAGCTCCTTTACACTCAATGCAGCTCTTTAAAATAGTCTTCTATATTTATTGTGTGCAATCGCTGGAATGTTTTTATTTGATTACCTTTAAAAGACGTGCAAATGAATTCTTTGTTGACACAGACGGATGCAGCCGTACATCTCATGTTCGTTATTAAAAACCTTTGAAACAGGTCATTTGCATTCAATGCGGCTCTTTAAAATATTCTTCTATATTTATTGTGTGCAATCGCTGGAATGTTTTATTTAAATGCCTTTAAAAGACGTGCCAATGAATTCTTTGTTGACACAGACGGATGCAGCCGTACATCTCATGTTCGTTATTAAAAACCTTTGAAACAGGTCATTTGCATTCAATGCAGCTTTTTAAAATATTCTTCTATATTTATCGTGTGCAATCGCTGGAGTGTTTTTATTTAAATGCCTTTAAAAGACGTGCAAATGATATATTTGTTGACAGACTGATAATGCAGCCATACATCTCATGTTCGTTAGTAAAACGTTTGAAATAGCTCATTTACACCCAATGTAGCTCTTTAAAATATTCTTCTATATTTATTGTGTTGGATCGCTGGAGTGTTTTTATTTAAATGCTTTTAAAAGACGTGCAGTCATGTATAATTCTCAGACGGAGATGTGAAGCTCATCTGTAACACACTCTGTAAAGACAGCGGTTTAACTTTTATACAAAACAGCTCACAGCTGAATGTAGCTGTTGATGTGTTCTAATGGGTATTAAGAGTTAAATCGCTGTAATATTAAAATTTTTAAAGCGGTATTTATTTGTATTTCCACCGATTTCAGAGTGACTGTAAGTAAGAGGTTTGAGTCCCGCCTCTTCAGTGGAGAGGTATTGCGCCTCTAGATGGCGCATTTTTTCTCAGCCCATTGAAATCCTATAGAAATTTTTCATGTAAAAAAATTAATATTAAATCAACTGTAAGTCTGATCATTCCAAAAAGATATAGCAACACTTTGGTGACCAGGGCCCAGGGCTCCGCCGAGTTTGGGGCTTGTAGCCTTAAAGCTCTAGGAGGAGTAGCGTATAGAATTTTAGTCTCAGAAGAATTTTAATAATAATAATAACTAGAAGCTAAAGTTCGATGACAAACTTTAAATGTTGGCTTGGAGAAGCAAACCGGGCAGCCTTCGGGCAAAAGGGCCAGCCCAGAACCCTTAGAGCTCTCTGATTGAATTGTTGCTAGTAAAAATGCTATCACGAAAAGTAATACTTAGTATATTTTAGGCTAAAACAGCTTGCCATAGAGGATTTATGTGTATTTTAGGTTAAAACGGCTTGCCATACAACAAGTGTACAGCGCGTGCTTGAAAGCCACGACGCGTTGCTGTGCGGTTGAGCCTAAAAGCAGAAATAAGCAAGCATTTAAGCTGTGTAATATATTACTCTACTATTATTGTGTTTAATCGCTGGAGTGTTTGTATTTAAATACATTTAAAAGACGTGCAAATGATGTCTTTGATGCAGACGAAGACTGAGCAGTGCATTCAATGTTAGTTAGTTAAGCCTGTGAAAAAAGTCATTTGAACTCAATGTAGGTCTTTAAAATATTCTTCTATATTTATTGTGTGGAATCGCTGGAGTGTTTGTATTAAAATACCTTTAAAAGACGTGCAAATGATGTCTTTGTTAACAGACATAAATGTAGCCGTGCATCTCCTGTTAGTTAAGCCTATGAAAAAAGTCATTTGCACCCAATGCAGGTCTTTAAAATATTCTTCTATATTTATTGTGTGCAATCGCTGGAGTGTTTGTATTTACATGCCTTTAAAAGAAGTGCAGTCATGTATAATTCTCAGACGGACATCTCGGAGCTCATGTCTACACTGCTGAACACAGCGCTCTCTGTATGAAAAAAAAAAAAAAACTCACAAACAACTGCATTTAGCTGTTGATATTTTCTAATGGGTGGAATGAATTAAATCGCTGCAATATTGTAATTTTAAAGGCGTTCTAATTCGTGCAAATTATGTCGTTCCTCTCCATGTATACTCGTTGAAGGCAATCTGTGCTTAGGGTTTTGAATAAATTCGCTCAAACAGCTGAATTCAGGTCTTGATGTGTTCTAATGGGTATTTAAAATTAAATGGCTGGAATATTGTAATTTTAAAGGTGTTATTTATATGCATTTTCCACCGAAGTCAAAGTGAAAGTGTGGGTCACAGCTTGGTAACATGTTCGTTGAAACCTATTGAATAGCTCATTTGCAGCTAATGTAGTTCTTTAAAATATTCTTTTATATTTATTGTGTTGGATCGCTGGAGTGTTTTTATTTAAATGCTTTTAAAAGACGTGCAGTCTAATTCTCAGTCGGGTAACGTTAAAGCACTGTCTTCAGCAAATGTGTGTTATACAGACGAGCTTCACGGCTCGGAGCTAAGTTAACTTTGAAATAAAACAGATCACAAAAGGCTGATTTGTTGATGTGTTCTAATGGGTATTTACAAATAAATCGCTGAAATATATTACTTTTAAAGGCGTTCTAATTCGTGCAAATTATTTTGTTTATGAGCACATACAGAGAGAGTTCGTGCTGACGGCTTGTATACTCGCTGAAGGGTGCAAGCTTTCCTTTTACAAGAACTGCTCTCAAACCACTGAATTTAGCTGTTGATGTGTTCTAATGGGTATTTAGAGTTAAATCGCTGTAATATTTAAATTTTAAAAAGCGGTATTTATTTGTATTTCCACCGATTTCAGAGTGACTGTAAGTAAGAGGTTGAGTCCCGCCTCTTCAGTGGAGAGGTATTGCGCCTTTAGATGGCGCATTTTTTCTCAGCCCATTGAAATCCCATATAAATTTTTAATGTAAAAAAATTAATATTAAATCAACTGTAAGTCTGATCATTCCAAAAAGATATAGCAACACTTTGGTGACCAGGGCCCAGGGCTCCGCCGAATTTGGGGCTTGTAGCCTTAAAGCTCTAGGAGGAGTAGCGTATAGAATTTTAGTCTCAGAAGAAGTTTAATAATAATAATAATAATAATAACTAGAAGCTAAAGTTCGATGACAAACTTTAAATGTTGGCTTGGAGAGCCAAATTGGGCAGCCTTCGGGCAAAAGGGCCAGCCCAGAACACTTAGAGCTCTGTAATTGAATTGTTGCTAGTAAAAATGGCAGTACGACTAGAAATGCTTAGTATATTTTAGGCTAAAACTGCTTGCCATAGAGGATCGTGTATGGATTTTAGGTTAAAACGGCTTGCCATACTAGAATATGTGATGAGCGCCTGCTTCAAAGCCGCGTCGCGTTGCCGTGCGGTTGAGCCGAAAAGCAGAAATAAGCAAGCATTTAACCTTTGTAATATATTACTATACTATTATTGTGTTAAATCGCTGCAGTTTTTGTATTTAAATACCTTTAAAAGACGTGCAAATGATGTCTTTGATGATGCAGACGAAGAACTGAGCAGTGCAAACAGCTCATTTGCACTCAATGCAGCTCTTTAAAATATTCTTCTATATTTATTGTGTGCAATCGCTGGAATGTTTTTATTTGATTACCTTTAAAAGATGTGCAAATGAATTCTTTGTTGACAGACTGATAATGCAGCCTTACATCTCATGTTCCTTAAAAACCTTTGAAACAGGTCATTTGCATTCAATGCGGCTCTTTAAAATATTCTTCTATATTTATTGTGTGCAATCGCTGGAGTGTTTTTATTTAAATGCCTTTAAAAGACGTGCAAATGATGTATTTGTTGACACTGATAATGCAGCCATACATCTCATGTTTGTTAGTAAAACGTTTGAAATAGCTCATTTACACCCAATGTAGCTCTTTAAAATATTCTTCTATATTTATAGTGTACAATCGCTGGAGTGTTTTTATTTAAATGCTTTTAAAAGACGTTCAGTCATGTATAATTCTCAGTCGGGTAAGTTAGCTCCGAGCCGTGAAGCTCGTCTGTGTAACACATTTGCTGAAGACAGTACTTCAACTTTGAAATAAAACAGATCACAAACTGATTTAGCTGTTGATGTGTTGTAATGGGTATTTAGAGTTAAATCGCTGTAATATTTTAATTTTAAAGGCGTTCTAATTCGTGCAAATTAGGTCGTTTGTGAGCAGATATACAGAGAGAGTACGTGCTGAAGCTGTACACGGTGAAGGAATGCTTAGAGTTTTGAATAAATTAGCTCAAATAGCTGAATTCAGGTCTTGATGTGTTCTAATGGGTATTTACAATTAAATCGCTGGAATATTTTAATTTTAAAGGCGTTATTTATTTGCATTTTCCATCGAAGTCAAAGTGGAAGTTGGTCAGAGCTCAGCGATCTCCTGTTGAGTAGAGAGGAATTACTCCTTTAGAGGGCGCTTTTTTTCTCAGCCCATTCAAATCTATGGGACATATTTCCATTCAGTGGAGAGTTCCATTCAGTGGAGAGGTATTGCTCCATTAGAGGGCGAAATTTTAGGAATTTTTAATGTAAAAAAATTAATAATAAATCAACTGTAAATCTGATCAGTCCAAATAGATATAGCAACACTTTCGGGACAAGGGCCCAGGTCTCTGCCAAGTTTGGGGCTTGTAGCCTTAAAGCTCTAGGAGGAGTAGCGTATAGAATTTTAGTCTCAGAAGAATTTTAATAATAATAATAATAATAATAAGTTTAAATAGCATTACAATATGTTGGCTTCTCCAAGCCAACATAACTAGAAGCTAAAGTTCGATTACAAACTTTAAATGTTGGCTTGGAGAAGCAAACCGGGCAGGCTTCGGGCAAAAGGGCCAGCCCAGAACACCATATTGGATTAATATGTGTATTTTAGGTTAAAACGGCTTGCCATACTGGAATAAGTGATGCCTGCTTCAAAGCCGCGTTGCGTTGCCGTGCGGTTGAGCCGAAAAGCAGAAATAAGCAAGCATTTAAACTTTTTATTATATGACTGAACTATTATTGTGTTGAATCGCCGGAGTTTTTGTATTAAAATACCTTTAAAAGACGTGCAAATGATGTCTTTGTTAACAGACACATAAATGCAGCCGTGCATCTCATGTTAGTTAAGCCTATGAAAAACGTCATTTGCACCCAATGCAGGTCTTTAAAATATTCTTCTATATTTATTGTGTTGAATCGCGGGAGTGTTTTTATTTAAATGCCTTTAAAAGACGTACAGTCATGTATAATTCTCAGTCGGACATCTCGGAGCTCATGTCTAACACACGGCTGAATGCAGCGCTTTCTGTATGAAAAAAAAAATAGTCACAAACAACTGCATTTAGCTGTTGATATTTTCTAATGGGTGGACTGAATTAAATCGCTGCAATATTGTAATTTTAAAGGCGGTCAAATTTGTGCAAATTTTGTCGTTCGTATCCATGTAAACTCGTTGAAAGCAATCTGTACGCGGTGAAGGAAATGCTTAGGGGTTTCAATAAATTCGCTCAAACAGCTGAATTCAGGTCTTGATGTGTTTCTAATGGGTATTTACTATTAAATGGCTGGAATATTGTAATTTTAAAGGCGTTATTTATATGCATTTTCCACCGAAATCAAAGTGAAAGTAAGTCTCAGCTCGGTAACATGTTCGTTAGTGAAACCTATTGAACAGCTCATTTGCAGCTAATGTAGTTTTTTAAAATATTCTTGTATATTTATTGTGTTGGATCGCTGGAGTGTTTTTATTTAAATGCTTTTAAAAGACGTGCAGTCATGTATAATTCTCAGTCAGGTTAGCTCCGAAAGCTCGTCTGTACAACACATTTGCTGAAGACAGTGCTTTAACTTTGAAATAAAACAGATCTCAAAAGGCATGATTTGTTGATGTGTTCTAATGGGTATTTACAAACAAATCGCTGAAATATATTTACTTTAAAGGCGTTCTAATTCGTGCAATTTATGTTGTTTGTGAGCACATGTCGAGAGAGAGAAGCTTAGTGCTGACGGCTTGTATAAGCGCTGAAGGGTGCGAGCTTTTCTCTTACAAGAACTACTCACAAACCACTGAATTTAGCTGTTGATATGTTCTAATGGGTATTTAGAGTTAAATCGCTGTAATATTTGAATTTTTAAGGCGGTATTTATTTGTATTTCCACCGATTTCAGAGTGACTGTAAGTAAGAGGTTTGAATCCCGCCTCTTCAGTGGAGAGGTATTGCGCCTTTAGATGGCGCATTTTTTCTCAGCCCATTGAAATCCCATAGAAATTTTTCATGTAAAAAAATTAATATTAAATCAACTGTAAGTCTGATCATTCCAAAAAGATATAGCAACACTTTGGTGACCAGGGCCCAGGGCTCCGCCGAGTTTGGGGCTTGTAGCCTTAAAGCTCTAGGAGGAGTAGCGTATAGAATTTTAGTCTCAGAAGAATTTTAATAATAATAATAATAACTAGAAGCTAAAGTTCGATGACAAACTTTAAATGTTGGCTTGGAGAGCCAAATTGGGCAGCCTTGGGGCAAAAGGGCCAGCCCAGAACACTTAGAGCTCTCTGATTGAATTGTTGCTAGTAAAAATGGCAGTACGACAAGAAATGCTTAGTATATTTTAGGCGAAAACATAGAGCATCGTGTGTGGATTTTACGTTAAAACGGCTTGCCATACAACAAGTTTGCAGCGCATGCTTGAAACCCACGACGCGTTGCTGTGCGGTTGAGCCTAAAAGCATTAATAAGCAAGTATTTAAGCTGTGTAATATATTACTCTACTATTATTGTGTTTAATCGCTGGAGTGTTTGTATTTAAATACCTTTAAAAGACGTGCAAATGATGTGTTTGATGATGCAGACGAAGACTGAGCAGTGCATCCAATGTTAGTTAAGCCTATGAAAAAAAGTCATTTGCACCCAATGTAGGTCTTTAAAATATTCTTCTATATTTATTGTGTGCAATCGCTGGAGTTTTTGTATTTAAATGCCTTTAAAAGACGTGCAGTCATGTATAATTGTCAGTCAGACATCTCGGAGCTCATGTCTAACACACAGCTGAACGCAGCGCTCTCTGTATGAAAACAAAATGCTCACAAACAACTGCATTTAGCTGTTGATATTTTCTAATGGGTGGACTGAATTAAATCGCTGCAATATTGTAATTTTAAAGGCGTTCTAATTCGTGCAAATTATGTCGTTCGTCTCCATGTAAACTCGTTGAAAGCAATCTGTACGCGGTGAAGGAAATGCTTAGGGGTTTCAATAAATTCACTCAAACAGCTGAATTCAGGTCTTGATGTGTTCTAATGGGTATTTACAATTAAATGGCTGGAATATTGTAATTTTAAAGGCGTTATTTATATGCATTTTCCACCGAAGTCAAAGTGAAAGTATAGGTCACAGCTCGGTAACATGATCGTTAGTGAAACCTATTGAATAGCTCATTTGCAGCTAATGTAGTTCTTTAAAATATTCTTGTATATTTATTGTGTTGGATCGCTGGAGTGTTTTTATTTAAATGCTTTTAAAAGACGTTCAGTCATGTATTATTCTCAGTCGGGTAAGTTAGCTCCGAGCCGTGAAAGCTCGTCTGTGTAACACATTTGCTGAAGACAGTGCTTTAACTTTGAAATAAAACAGATCACAAAAGGCTGATTTGTTGATGTGTTCTAATGAGTATTTACAAACAAATCGCTGAAATATATTTATTTTAAAGGCGTTCTAATTCGTGCAATTTATGTTGTTTGTGAGCACATGCACAGAGAGAGTAGCCTAGTGCTGACGGCTTGTATAAGCGCTGAAGGGTGCCAGCTTTTCTTTTACAAGAACTATAAAACCACTGAATTTAACTGTTGATATGTTCTAATGGGTATTTAGAGTTAAATCGCTGTAATAATTAAATTTTTAAGGCGATATTTATTTGTATTTCCACCGATTTCAGAGTGACTGTAAGTGAGAGGTTTGAGTCCCGCCTCTTCAGTCGAGAGGTATTACTATTAGAGGGCGCATTTTTTCTCAGCCCATGTAATTCATTGGGAAATGTGTCATATTCAAAAATTAATAATAAATCAACTGTAAGTCTGATCAGTCTAAAAAGATATAGCAACTAACTTTAGAGCAGGACCCAGGTATCTGCCAAGTTTGGGGCTTGTGGCATTCAAGCCCTAGGAGGAGTAGCGTTTGTAAATTCGTGTACCATAAGAATAATAACATATAATAATAATAATAATAAGTTTAAATAGCATAACAGTATGTTGGCTCTCCAAGCCAACATAATAATAACTAGAAGCTAAAGTTCGATGACAAACTTTAAATGTTGGCTTGGAGAAGCAAACCGGGCAGGCTTCGGGCAAAAGGGCCAGCCCAGAACACCATATTGGATTAATATGTGTATTTTAGGTTAAAACGGCTTGCCATACTGGAATAAGTGATGCCTGCTTCAAAGCCGCGTTGCGTTGCCGTGAGGTTGAGCCGAAAAGCAGAAATAAGCAAGCATTTAAACTTTTTATTATATGACTAAACTATTATTGTGTTGAATCGCCGGAGTGTTTGTATTAAAATACCTTTAAAAGACGTGCAAATGATGTCTTTGTTAACAGACACATAAATGCAGCCGTGCATCTCATGTTAGTTAAGCCTATGAAAAACGTCATTTGCACCCAATGCAGGTCTTTAAAATATTCTTCTATATTTATTGTGTTGAATCGCTGGAGTGTTTTTATTTAAATGCCTTTAAAAGACGTGCAGTCATGTATAAATCTCAGTCGGACATCTCGGAGCTTATGGAGAACACACGGCTGAATGCAGCGCTTTCTGTATGAAAAAAAAAATAGTCACAAACAACTGCATCTAGCTGTTGATATTTTCTAATGGGTGGACTGAATTAAATCGCTGCATTATTGTAATTTTAAAGGCGGTCAAATTTGTGCAAATTTTGTCGTTCGTATCCATGTAAACTCGTTGAAAGCAATCTGTACGCGGTGAAGGAAATGCTTAGGGGTTTCAATAAATTCGCTCAAACAGCTGAATTCAGGTCTTGATGTGTTTCTAATGGGTATTTAGAATATTTAAATGGCTGGAATATTGTAATTTTAAAGGCGTTATTTATATGCATTTTCCACCAAAATCAAAGTGAAAGTAAGTCTCAGCTCGGTAACATCTAGTGAAACCTATTGAACAGCTCATTTGCAGCTAATGTAGTTCTTTAAAATATTCTTGTATATTTATTGTGTTGGATCGCTGGAGTGTTTTTATTTAAATGCTTTTAAAAGACGTGCAGTCATGTATAATTCTCAGTCAGGTTAGCTCGTCTGTATAACACATTTGCTGAAGACAGTGCTTTAACTTTGAAATAAAACAGATCTCAAAAGGCATGATTTGTTGATGTGTTCTAATGGGTATTTACAAACAAATCGCTGAAATATATTTACTTTAAAGGCGTTCTAATTCGTGCAATTTATGTTGTTTGTGAGCACATGTCGAGAGAGAGAAGCCTAGTGCTGACGGCTTGTATAAGCGCTGAAGGGTGCGAGCTTTTCTCTTCCAAGAACTACTCACAAACCACTGAATTTAGCTGTTGATATGTTCTAATGGGTATTTAGAGTTAAATCGCTTTAATATTTGAATTTTTAAGGCGGTATTTATTTGTATTTCCACCGATTTCAGAGTGACTGTAAGTAAGAGGTTTGAATCCCGCCTCTTCAGTGGAGAGGTATTGCGCCTTTAGATGGCGCATTTTTTCTCAGCCCATTGAAATCCCATAGAAATTTTTCATGTAAAAAAATTAATATTAAATCAACTGTAAGTCTGATCATTCCAAAAAGATATAGCAACACTTTGGTGACCAGGGCCCAGGGCTCCGCCGAGTTTGGGGCTTGTAGCCTTAAAGCTCTAGGAGGAGTAGCGTATAGAATTTTAGTCTCAGAAGAATTTTAATAATAACTAGAAGCTAAAGTTCGATGACAAACTTTAAATGTTGGCTTGGAGAGCCAAACCGGGCAGCCTTGGGGCAAAAGGGCCAGCCCAGAACACTTAGAACTCTCTAATGGAATTGTTGCTAGCAAAAATGGCAGTACGACAAGAAATGCTTAGTATATTTTAGGCTAAAACAGCTTGCCATAGAGGATTGTGTGTGGATTTTAGGTTAAAACGGCTTGCCATATCTTAAGATTCGTGCAGCGCCTGCTTCAAAGCCACGACGCGTTGCTGTGCGGTTGAGGTGAAAAGCAGAAATAAGCAAGCATTTAACCTTTTTATTATATGATTGTACTGTTATTGTGTTGAATCGCTGGAGTGTTTGTATTAAAATACCTTTAAAAGACGTGCAAATTTGATGTCTTTGTTAACAGACACATAAATGCAGCCGTGCATCTCATGTTAGTTAGTTAAGCCTATGAAAAACGTCATTTGCACCCAATGTAGGTCTTTAAAATATTCTTCTATATTTATTGTGTGCAATCGCTGGAGTGTTTTTATTTAAATGCCTTTAAAAGACGTGCAAATGATGTATTTGTTGACAGACTGATAATAAAGCCATACATCTGATGTTCGTTAGTGAAACGTTTGAAATAGCTCATTTACACCCAATGTAGCTCTTTAAAATATTCTATATTTATTGTGTTTAATCGCTGGAGTGTTTGTAATTAAATACCTTTAAAAGACGTGCACATGATGTCTTTGATGATGCAGACGAAGAACTGAGCAGTGCATCCAATATTAGTTAGTTAAATCTATGAAACAGCTCATTTGCACTCAATGCAGCTCTTTAAAATATTCTTCTATATTTATTGTGTGCAATCGCTGGAATTTTTTTATTTGATTACCTTTAAAAGACGTGCAAATGAGTCATTTGTTGACACAGACGGATATGCAGCCGTACATCTCATGTTCGTTATTAAAAACCTTTGAAACAGGTCATTTGCATTCAATGCGGCTCTTTAAAATATTCTTCTATATTTATTGTGTACAATCGCTGGAGTGTTTTTATTTAAATGCTTTTAAAAGACGTTCAGTCATGTATAATTCTTAGTCGGGTAAGTTAGCTCCGAACCGTGAAGCTCGTCTGTGTAACACATTTGCTGAAGACAGTGCTTCAACTTTGAAATAAAACAGATCACAAACTGATTTAGCTGTTGATGTGTTGTAATGGGTATTTAGAGTTAAATCGCTGTAATAATTAAGTTTTTAAGGTGATATTTATTTGTATTTCCACCGATTTCAGAGTGACTGTAAGTAAGAGGTTTGAGTCCCGCCTCTTCAGTCGAGAGGTATTACTGCTAGAGGGCGCATTTTTTCTCAGCCCATGTAATTCATTGGGAAATATGTCATTTTCAAAAATGAATAATAAATCAACTGTACATCTGATCAGTCCAAATAGATATAGCAACTCTTTCGGGACAAGGGCCCAGGTCTCTGCCAAGTTTGGGCCTTGTGGCTTCAAAGGCCTCGGAGGAGTAGCTGTCAGAAATTTTCTTAGGTCATAAGAATAATAACATATAATAACTAGAAGCTAAAGTTCGATGACAAACTTTAAATGTTGGCTTGGAGAGCCAAATTGGGCAGCCTTGGGGCAAAAGGGCCAGCCCAGAACACTTAGAGCTCTCTGATTGAATTGTTGCTAGTAAAAATGGCAGTACGACAAGAAATGCTTAGTATATTTTAGGCTAAAACATAGAGGATCGTGTGTGGATTTTACGTTAAAACGGCTTGCCATACAACAAGTTTGCAGCGCGTGCTTGAAACCCACGACGCGTTGCTGTGCGGTTGAGCCTAAAAGCAGAAATAAGCAAGCATTTAAGCTGTGTATTATATTACTCTACTATTATTGTGTTTAATCGCTGGAGTGTTTGTATTTAAATACCTTTAAAAGACGTGCAAATGATGTGTTTGATGATGCAGACGAAGACTGAGCAGTGCATCCAATGTTAGTTAGTTAAGCCTATGAAAAAAGTCATTTGCACCCAATGTAGGTCTTTAAAATATTCTTCTATATTTATTGTGTGCAATCGCTGGAGTGTTTGTATTTAAATGCCTTTAAAAGACGTGCAGTCATGTATAATTGTCAGTCGGACATCTCGGAGCTCATGTCTAACACACAGCTGAACGCAGCGCTCTCTGTATGAAAACAAAATGCTCACAAACAACTGCATTTAGCTGTTGATATTTTCTAATGGGTGGACTGAATTAAATCGCTGCAATATTGTAATTTTAAAGGCGTTCTAATTCGTGCAAATTATGTCGTTCGTCTCCATGTATACTCGTTGAAAGCAATCTGTACGCGGTGAAGGAAATGCTTAGGGGTTTCAATAAATTCACTCAAACAGCTGAATTCAGGTCTTGATGTGTTCTAATGGGTATTTACAATTAAATGGCTGGAATATTGTAATTTTAAAGGCGTTATTTATATGCATTTTCCACCGAAGTCAAAGTGAAAGTATAGGTCACAGCTCGGTTAACATGGTCGTTAGTGAAACCTATTGAATAGCTCATTTGCAGCTAATGTAGTTCTTTAAAATATTCTTGTATATTTATTGTGTTGGATCGCTGGAGTGTTTTTATTTAAATGCTTTTAAAAGACGTTCAGTCATGTATTATTCTCAGTCGGGTAAGTTAGCTCCGAGCCGTGAAAGCTCGTCTGTGTAACACATTTGCTGAAGACAGTGCTTTAACTTTGAAATAAAACAGATCACAAAAGGCTGATTTGTTGATGTGTTCTAATGAGTATTTACAAACAAATCGCTGAAATATATTTATTTTAAAGGCGTTCTAATTCGTGCAATTTATGTTGTTTGTGAGCACATGCACAGAGAGAGTAGCCTAGTGCTGACGGCTTGTATAAGCGCTGAAGGGTGCAAGCTTTTCTTTTACAAGAACTATAAAACCACTGAATTTAACTGTTGATATGTTCTAATGGGTATTTAGAGTTAAATCGCTGTAATAATTAAATTTTTAAGGCGATATTTATTTGTATTTCCACCGATTTCAGAGTGACTGTAAGTGAGAGGTTTGAGTCCCGCCTCTTCAGTCGAGAGGTATTACTGTTAGAGGGCGCATTTTTTCTCAGCCCATGTAATTCATTGGGAAATGTGTCATATTCAAAAATTAATAATAAATCAACTGTAAGTCTGATCAGTCTAAAAAGATATAGCAACTAACTTCAGAGCAGGACCCAGGTATCTGCCAAGTTTGGGGCTTGTGGCATTCAAGCCCTAGGAGGAGTAGCGTTTGTAAATTCGTGTACCATAAGAATAATAACATATAATAATAATAATAATAATAAGTTTAAATAGCATAACAGTATGTTGGCTCTCCAAGCCAACATAATAATAATAAGTTTAAATAGCATAACAGTATGTTGGCTCTCCAAGCCAACATAATAATAATAATAATAATAATAAGTTTAAATAGCATAACAATATGTTGGCTTCTCCAAGCCAACATAATAAGTTTAAATAGCATAACAATATGTTGGCTTCTCCAAGCCAACATAATAATAATAAGTTTAAATAGCATAACAATATGTTGGCTTCTCCAAGCCAACATAATAAGTTTAAATAGCATAACAATATGTTGGCTCTCCAAGCCAACATAATGACATGCAAAAATTGTGTTTGTATTAAATAAACAATGTTTTAATGAAACTATACACAACTATAATTTGAACCATGTTCAAACTAAAATTATTATAAAAAAATGTATTTAACTTTTAAACGGTGGTATAATGATAAAAATGACGTAATCAAACTACTGCACAAACAAACCAAGCGGCACGTTTCAGTCACTCTCTGTGTGAGTTCCCGAATCTCATTCTTGACTCAAGAATCGGTTGCAGCGGTTGTCGGATCACCAGTACACTGAACGAGAACCGGTTTCTTTCGGACGCGTCCGATTCGAGAATCGATGAGCTGATACTGTGCGCATGCGTGACTCGTGCAGCTGCCAAACAAACAAGCTCCTGCTATAACTGACTCCATCTGAGCCGAACTAGTTCTTTTTTTACCACTGTCTCTGTGCTAATGCTATGAGCACGGTTAACTGAGGACTTGAATGAGGGGATCTGGTGAAACGTATGACTTGTAAAACTTACTCATATATGATCACTGCATGTAACTGTATATGGGTGCGGGACGATAGTAATTACGTTAATGACGTCATTACGTCATAGCGTAAAAGAACTGGTGAACCGGTTTTTTGAACCGGTTCTTTGAAACGAACTGTCCGAAAGAACCGGTTCGCGGAAAAGAACCGAACTTCCCATCACTAAAGTCTTTGTGTTACGAGCCCCTGCTCTTTCTCTCATTGTTTCTTTCCTGAGTGCAGCTGTTAATTGGATGGGGGCGGAGACTAGCACACACCTGAAGCCTCTGCCTATTTAAGAGCTGCTGGTGGCACTTCAATGGCGGCTTGCCCTGGGAACTCTGTTTTTTGTTTGATTATGGGTTTTGTTTTCCTTATTTTCTTTTGTTAAGGATGGTGAGTGATTGTTTGTTTAGTTATAACAGAGTACATAGAAAGCATAGGTAAGTGAGCTGACCCGGAAGACTTTTGTGTTTAATTTCTTTCTCGGGAGATAGGAAGTTTTTCTTAACTCTTCAGTAAGTTGTAGTCTAAATTAGTTAGCTCACCAATCCTTATTTATGATTTAAGTTCAAGTGCATTTCCTTTTGTTTTCTGTTTTGGTCATGTTCTCTTACTTTTACAATAAAACTTTTTGCCCTGGCCACTGTTGTTTTTGTTGTTTTAGAATGGCTCTTATTTTGGTCCCTAAATGGGTTGTAACATAAACTGGGGGCTCGTCATCAGGATAGCATGCTTCATTACTTAAATGCTTTTTGGCTAAACTGCTATTTTTGTGTTGTAGAATGCTTTGTGGTGATTTATGTGCTACTTCGATGTTCTGTAGTTTGTTTCAATAAGTTGAGGCAGTTCTACTTGTGTTTTGTAGCTTATGTATGCATTGCTACCTTTGTGTCTGTTTTTAGCATGCTTTTGTGTTTAATGCAGTGCTACTTTTGCTTTTTGGTAGCATGCTTTTGTGTCTTATAGCATGCTTTTGTGTTTAGTGCATTGCTACTTTTGCTTGGTAGCATGCGTTTGTGTTTGGTAGCATGCATTTGTGTTTTTGATGCATTTCTACTTTGTTTCTGTAGCATGCTTTTGTGTCTAAAGCACTGCTACTTGTTTGTAGCATGCTTTTTGTATTTGATGCATGGCTACTTTGGGCATGTCCTTTGGTTGCATTTATTAGTTTGAAAGGTCAGTTTTGACCAATTTTTGCCATTCTTTTGTGTAAACAATTTTTCAGTGGTCATGGGCTGAAGTTATTTAATTTGGTTCAAGTTTTTGTATTTGCTTATTTGTTTATTTGTAGTAGTTTTTTTTCCTTACTCCCTTTTGTCAGGGAAAGTATTATGATTGAGGATTTTGATTTGGAGAAGTTTGTTGAGTCTCCTTCTTTAGAACAGCTTTATAGCTGTAAGAAAGCAGAACTTTGCAGATTTGATTTGCATGAAGACTAATTTTTTTTGAAGGGTCTTAGAATGTGAAGGAACTAGAACTTGAATGTTGACTTTAAGAGCTGCAGGTTAAAGAAGTCAATTGCAAGTGACACGCTGAAAAAGGTTAGAACTGTAGACTAGAAAATTGGAAATGGATCGATCTCTGTATTTGAAAAATTAGAACTTTGAGCAGTTACAAAATCAAACAGCTGCAACATCGGAAGCTAATGTTGACTTCGTTTATGAGAACATCTATTTGGTCCCTCCATTCATGGAGAAGGATGTGAGTACTTCACTCATTTTGAGCATGTAGCTCAAGTATGGATGGACCTTACTGCTACAATGTGTAGTGGACCGCGCATTCCAGGGCCCAGTTTATGGCAAGGGCCCCTCCCTGGCCACAATAGTGGACAAAGGTTTGCTACATTTTGATTGGATCTTGATGGACTAACATAAGCAAACTGTCCAACGCCATCAGATAAGGATGCCAGGACAACTGCCAGACACCTCTTTGAGGGCAAGAAGAGACCTTTGGGACAAAAACCCAGGAAGGACAGAACTTCCTATTGGTCAAGACGCAGTTTCTGCCCTTCACCCACCTTGAGACTGCTTCCTAAGGTTTGGTCCTGTGACAGCCATAAAAATTCCTTAGGATCTCCAGACGCAGCAGCAATGGGTGAAACAAAGAGAGATCACAAAGATCCATCCAAATCCATTCATAACTATGTTTTCAAACCTTGAACTGATGCGAACCATAACACACACATCTTATACTTATTCAGAGAAATAAGTATTCTCACTGACAGCGATGTGTAGTGCAACATCTTACACAAACTCAGCTGTTAATGGACAAATGAATGCATGCATGACAGTTCAATCTTTTCCCATCATGTTTGGACTTAATGTGTTCATTACATGACCAAACGTTTTCTGATTGTGTTTTGGAAAGTGAGAAATGCACCAGTAAAACATTATTGACACTTTTCTAACTTTGTGTTTGGACTATGCAAATGACTTCCACAAGAGGAAAGAAGGGTGGACTACCCCATGTCCCCCGCTCTGATGGAACCAGCCAATCACAGCATGGAAATGGAGAAGCGCCAAATTGCAATCTCCTCTTCATCGGAAAGGTATAAAGGTACCTCTCCAAAAGACACTCCCCGTACTGAGTCTGAGTCCCGTCGGGGAAAGACATAACAGTTACACCAGTTCTGAGTCTGAGCCCACAAGGGTGAGAAAATAGCAGAAACACCAACTCTCTGAGTCTACTGTCTAGAGAGACAGAAACCAACATTCCAAGCTTCGAGTCTCCAGCTTTGAGGCAGCAACAGATACGACCACGTTCTGAGCCTCCAGCCTGTGAGGAAAGAGATATTCCACGTTCAGAGTCTTCGTCCAATGAGACAACAACAGATGCAGCATGTCCTGAGTCTCCACCTGAGAGAGACAAAGCGGATTGACCAAGTTCTGAGTCTCTAGCCCAGAGAGACAGAAGACAAACAGACATTCCAACCAAGGCTAAGCTCCAGCGAGCAAACCTTCACTTCAGGTACCTTTGCTTGCGTGTTCCAAGCTAAGGGCCTTCAGCACCTACACCAGGGCCACATCTGCATGTTCCAGATCTTAGGACCCTTTGGTGCTCCAGGAGATCAGCATCCTACAGCGCTTCATGCTCAAGGCTGTCGAAACGGATTCCTGCTCCTTTTCCCACTGACTGCTCCCAGCACAACCGGTGGAAGAATTCACCGCCACCGGACTGCTCAATCAACCACAGAGAACGTAAATATCACTTCCAATCCTCTTCCAGAGACCTTGGCATTGTTGTGTATTATCAGTATATGATCTTTCTAATTTACATTAGATATTGTATAGCTGATTGCAGTTGATAACAAATAATAGCTAATTTGTTTGTTTGATGCATACTAAGGTTCTTTACCTTATTTGTTTCAGAGTAGCAACAGTTTATCTTTCCATAAGATAACATAGCTCTGACATAGCAACACCCAACTGAATCACATTTTATGCATCTTATGCACTTTATTCCTTTTGCATTTATTGTATTCATTTAATAGTTGATTACTCTTGTCTATCATTTGTTAATAAATTTATTTTATTACACTTGTGTCTTGTATCTTCCTTGTGTTGATAATACAGTGAGAGGTTCTACAAGTTAGATATCCCACCAATCTTTCTTATGTGATGTACTCATAACCGCACATTAAGTGACATGTGATCCAAGAATCATAACGTCATCGGTGATACGAGTACCCATCACTACACTATTTCGCCTTCATAGTGGGCGAAAGCAGAACTCACTACATAATTGGCGTCCCTAGGTGGGCCAAGTTAAAATGAGTTGAGTCTCCTGTAAAATTCACTACATTAATTGGCGTCCCTGGGTGGACTAGCTTAGAATGAAATGAGCCTCCTGTTTTATCAACTCAAGTCAATACACTAAAGATAACAATAGAAGTAACTTTCGCAGGCAACTAAGTCTTTCACTGAGTCAAAAACCAATTGCATAGCAAGAGTGTTTTCCTCTAAGCCTGATTGATAGTTTCCCTGCTCAACTTTGGTACTATTTATGAATAGGATTGTTTGCAAAGTGTATAGAATTGTGATTTTTATTGCTGCATAGAACTTGCAGATATTTTTCCCCAAATTTTTGTTAGCCAAGTTGTAATTGTTAATTATAACTAATTGCTACTAGAAATATAGCATAGGGTTCCCACCTTGTAAGTCTATCATATTTCTTTTATGTGAATGTGTCAGGTAAGGGTAACACCCTCTGACAAAATTATAGACGCGTGCTAGAATTTGCACCCCTTGTCTGTGTGACATTCACTGTCCTATTAGCTCGGATCTGCTCACACTTGTGGTGAACTTTAAGAGCTAAACTAATACAAGTAGTGTATTTATTTATTATATACATACAAGTATTTATATACTAAATAAATATGGCTGACTTGAACACTGAAGCAGTGAACCAGGCCTTAAAGGGTGCTTCACTTATAAAGCTTCTGTCCAGCTTAGCACTAAACTGGCCTATCCAAACAAACCAGGCCATAGACAAATTATCCCTTACCCATGACCAGGATAAAGATAGGGATCTATCATTTCAGGAACTCAAAAACGAGTTGGCTGATTTGCGTAAGGACAATTTGAAGTTAAGAACTGAACTATGCAGATTGTCTTCAGATACTAAATACTTACAGTCCTTTACTGACAGTCAGGAAGCAGAGCTGTAAGAGCTGAAAGCTGACGTGGCCACTCTGCAGTCAGAGTTGACCCATTCCCATAAAGACATGTCAGTACAGACAGAGAGATTAAGTGCAGTAAGTACTAATCTGAATGAGACCAAAACTGAGTTAAGTTCAGCATTGCTTGAAATTTCTGAGCTGAAAAGGCAACAAGAATTTAGATGCAAGACTTGTGATCTGCTCATGCAACAACCTTCTAACTCAAACGTTACCAAAATCCAGCATAGGGAACAGTTGAGTAGAGTACGAGCTGAAGCTTCAGCTAGAACATCTGTGATGGCTAATAAAGATGGCATTACAGAACAGAGATGTGAAGTAATAGGAACAAGCATGAGTGAATTGGAGATAGGCACCTCCCCCATAAGCAACCTGAACCACAGAGGGTGCATACCCACTCCATCAGTTCAGCTGTGAGGGAACCCCTGGTGAATAATCTTTCACAGGGACAGTCTTACCAGGAAAATGGTAATTTTACAGCCTCTAACAGCCTTACTATGAGTGCTGGCTTCACTCACTCCTTTAAATGCAGCTTCTAACTCCACCCTAGGTAGAAAAGCTAGCTATTCCTTACCTGAGTCTCCTAGCACACAGCCATCTAGAGACAGCCGCCTGCATATTCTTAGAGAATTAGCACGTGACATAGATGTGTTTAACCCTGAGACTTCTGATAACAACATAGAGTTGTATTTGAAGGATGTTAATGCAGCTTTGACTTACTTCCCCGAGGCAAGTATCGCTGACAAAGTCTTTCTTCTGAGAAAGACCACCACACGAACCGTCCATGGTTTCATAGATAGACAGAGGCCAGCTTTTGCTAACAATTATGAGGAATTGTGTAAAGCCGTTCTGTCAGAATATACTCTGTATCAGAACCCATCTGCCTCTCGTTTCTCAGCTTTCCGAATCAAGCAAGGCCGTCATGAATCTCCCAGAGAGTACTATGAGCGCTTGAGGAAATTGTATTTTGCTGGCAGAGATGACCCCAGGGCAGAGGAGGATGTCATGTTGAAAACTGCATCTGCGAAAACTGTGTTTCTTCTCAGAAGAATAGTGGGTTTGTGCAATGTTACTGGACTCAATCCAACATTAAAAATCTATTATGTGCATGAATAAAATCATGTTTGCAATGCAGAAAGTGTTGCAACACGGTCTCACCCCTATTCGTCACATACTGCCGTTTGGTCATTTTCCCCTCACGTCCATAAGCTGACGTTGAGGGTACCCCCTCTTCGTCGCGTGGCACCGTAGAGGGTCATCCGATAGATTTGAATGCAAATCCCTCATCTTTGGATTTTGACGAAAGGGGGTTAGGCATCCAGATGAGAGCAGTTGCGTACAAATACCACGCAGAATCTTCTACAGCAATTACGTCACCAGCGAGGCTCAGTTCGACCAGTTCACCTGATACGTGGTGTACACCTTCAAGCAGGTAAGTGACCGCAACAGTATTTTCATTATTTTAATTATTTCACTGTTTCTGCATCACTTGCATGGGGTCATGTGTTAAAACGGAAGCTTAGTGGAACAGTTAGCGCGGCTGCTAAGTTAGCCTACGATTGACATTAGCCGAATGCTAACTTCTAACTCGTGCAGTTTGAAATCGATACATAAATAAAACTTTTTTTAATCATATTCACGTGGCTGAAATCAGCTCTACAAATCAACCAGCCTAGTATCGCGTATCATGTAAAAAGTCCGCACATTTACCATATTTTTACCATAGTAACGTTCACTGTTGCTCGACAATGTCATGTAAATGCACACTAACCACTAGCTTACTATGGTTTTACCACTGTAACTGTAGTCTTACTGTGGTATTTGTAGTATAAGCACACTAACCACTAGCTTACTATGGTTTTACCACTGTAACCGTAGTTTTACTGTGGTATTTGTAGTATAAGCACACTAACCACTAGCTTACTATGGTTTTACCACTGTAACCGTAGTTTTACTGTGGTATTTGTAGTATAAGCACACTAACCACTAGCTTACTATGGTTTTACCACTGTAACCGTAGTCTTACTGTGGTATTTGTAGTATAAGCACACTAACCACTAGCTTACTATGGTTTTACCACTGTAACCGTAGTTTTACTGTGGTATTTGTAGTATAAGCACACTAACCACTAGCTTACTATGGTTTTACCACTGTAACTGTAGTCTTACTGTGGTATTTGTAGTATAAGCACACTAACCACTAGCTTACTATGGTTTTACCACTGTAACCGTAGTTTTACTGTGGTATTTGTAGTATAAGCACACTAACCACTAGCTTACTATGGTTTTACCACTGTAACCGTAGTTTTACTGTGGTATTTGTAGTATAAGCACACTAACCACTAGCTTACTACGGTTTTACCACTGTAACCGTAGTTTTACTGTGGTATTTGTAGTATAAGCACACTAACCACTAGCTTACTACGGTTTTACCACTGTAACCGTAGTTTTACTGTGGTATTTGTAGGATATGCACACTAACCACAAAGCTTACTACGGTTTTACCACTGTAACCGTAGTTTTACTGTGGTATTTGTAGGATATGCACACTAACCACAAAGCTTACTATGGTTTTTTGATTTTACGGTATACTATTTGTAAAGCACAGTAACCACAATGCTTACCACACTTTTAAAAAGTTTTTGTGAAGTAATTATAATTCAGTATTTTTTTTTTCTGTCTTGCAGTTATGTCAGATCACCTACTCCAGGAGCTCTTTTAAGAAGCCATCTCTGGTAAAAGCCATCACTGTATGAACTGTAATCCATAATTAATCTACACATAGTTTTGCTCTCTCTCTTTCTGTGATTTATCATGACATTTTTAAAATCTCATAATTTTGACCAATTCTGTCAGAAAGCTGCTAGAATGAACAGGGAACTTGAACTCAAAGCTCCCAATGATGAAAAACAAGTCCTTCAATGATTCAATCTTTCACAGTAATGTTGAAGACATTTAGCTATAACTGATTTGCTTTAATCAACGCATCCTTATTTTAGGTGTTAATAATAACTTTCCTTACAGTCCTTCCTCTCAAATATTTTGGTCACAGATTTTGTTTAGCACATTGTCTCAACATGTGTGTATTTCTCTTTGTTTCAGGGTAAAGGGAAGACCAAAGGAAGGCCTGTCATGGGATTTGAATTGGGCCATGTTGTGCATTTATGGAAAAGACCAAAAGCAAAGGCAAACATTCCAATGGTATGTCAATGTTGGTCTGAGCACCTTGACTGAACTGTACTGTAGTTAAATTGTGCAGCATCTTTACATACCCTACAGCCCCATCAGAAAGAACAACCAACAAAGTGTCATGTCGAAATATTAATAACTAATACAATTTACCAAGCCTTGCATGTCTACTGATTTTTATTTTATTTTTTTCTCTTCTAGTCAACACTCGCTCCTATCTCTAACTTGTCATGTGAGAAATCAGACCTTCAGTTAATTTGGCCAAATCAGATAACTTAAAGCTGTTCACACCAAGAGCAAGAATTATAATGACTAACACACTAACAGAAAATAACATTTTTTTTTTATTATTATAAGCGTGTGCTGCAGTTATGTTGTCTGCATTTAAATGCTCAGGCTATTTATAGTGTGGTGGATTTTGATTGGCTGTCAATGTTTTGGAATCTGGAAAAATCTGTTCTGAAAGAGATTCCAACCATATTGTTTCTGTGTCATTTTATGTCAAATAGCTGTGGTGTGGACTCATCCTTGGTGTGAAGAGGCCTTTAAACTGCTTACAACAAAACCATCAGCAGGTAATTATATTTCATTTTAGTTTGCTGTTAAATAATTGTTTTTTTTTTTCTAATGCTGCTTTCTCATTTTGTTAAACTTACACAATTCTGCCTATTTCTCTTCATCTTATTTCTTTACTCCCTCACTTAACACATTATTTTGTGCTCTGTTGAAAAATAGAAGCTTAGAGTTTGCAAGATGGCCTTTTCTCAGACTCTGAATAGAAATGTATACAGATGAACTCAGGAGCCTGCTAGAGTTGCCAGGGAACTTGAGCTTGAAGTATATAATTATAACTGCTTAATTTATGTTTAAACAACAATAATAAGTAAAAATTGGGTCAATAAATATTGTTTTGTTTTAAAGCTGAAGACCAAAAAATGCAAAGAAAATCAGTCCCAGCAAGCCAGTCCTGATGAATGAGGAATGAACATGGCCTTCTTGTGCCCAAACACAGAGCTGAAAAGTTGCACATTTCCACTGGTATGTATGTATGCAATACATCAAGCAATGTAGTTACATGGGCTAGGGTTATATGGGGTATAGCAATTGATGTTAATCTCTCAAAAGACAGCAGTTACCATTTTCACATGCACTTCTTTTTTTATAGCTCCTAGAATTGGCATATCAACTGTGCTATCATCTCCAATTCCATTATCTGGAATTTGGGCAGGATTGGCCAAATATGGTGAGTACTGACACCTGCACCTATTCATCAACACTATTTCTCTGGAAATATTGTTGACTTATTGTTTTGTCTGTTTGTTTGAAGGAGGATGAAGCCAGTTGACGATATCAATTCAATGGCCACCAGATGCAGCATTGCAGCCTGAAACCACCAGTTAACTGCGATGAAGACTGCATTCCTGAACAACTCTACTGTGACAGCTCAGATGTTACGGTCCATAAAAGTAAACTTCACTGTTTACTCAGTTGTTTCAACTGAACAACTGCAAAATAGTTGTGAAGGGATCCTTTTGGCCCATATCTCCAACAAGAATCAATGGTAAGTCCAATGCAACAATTAAAAATAAAAATATATATTGTTTATTGATTTACAACACCCTAAATACATGTTATGTCCCTCCAGGATATTTACATCAGTTGGTGTGTGAGGAAAGCACAGAGGACCATCAGAGACTCCAGCCACCAGAGCCATGGATTGTTCTCATCGTTACCATCAGGCAGAAGTTATTGCAGAACCTGCACCAGCAGACACATTTTTCCACAGGCAATTAGACTGCACTGAACTTGTACCAGAAACAATACACAGCACATCCAGCTCATATGCACAGCACTCTAATAGATGCACTGTCTGGACTCTAACTCACTATTATTCTGCACCATGACATTCTGTTTGCACTAATTCATTCCACACTGCGCTGCAAAGGTATGCGTACTGTGATTGTTTTAATTTCATGATCTCTGTATAGCATACTATTTACCATATTGTTCTCTACCTGTATTGAGTCCCTTATATGTGTGTTGCCTATATATTGAACATTTGTTGTCTTTACTGTCATGCTGCAGTTTGCACAAAAAAATGTCACCGCCTATACACTTGTGATCATGGTATTGTGAAAATAAAGTGATATGATTTGAATTGGTCACATGTCTTTTGTCCGTCAGTTGTACTGTAGTGTGATGAATAACAACCGAAATTGTTCATGACATGGAAGGGGATTATTAAGATAGGGATATGGATAAGCAAGAGGAAGAAAACCAAGAGAGCTCTGATGATGAGCAGGAAACTGAATGTGATTCTATGATGCTGAAGACATTTAACCATGCATGCATTTGGGAGGCTTCATCTGGTTAAAATAACATGGTTTTAACATAACGCATTTTTATTTCTCTTGAATATCATTTGTCTTAATATGTTACTGTATCTGTCTTAGTGATGTATTGGATAATAACGTATGGTAAATATTCTTTATTAGGAATGGTGTTTGGTAAATACACCGTTTAGTTAACAATACACATAATTACCATGAGTGTTTTAATTAAGATGTGACATTTGGTCATATTAATGACCTTGAAGGGAAGGCTGAAAGATTCATTAGAAGAGACTGCATGGACTATATTGCTACAGGCACTTTATGCACAGCTGTCAGCTGAGGGTGATGGACCAGGGAAAGATCAACATGAATCCTGTACTGTATAATAAATAAGATGAGCATGCACATTACTGATGTTTTGCAAAGATGGACAAAGGACAAAGATGAGGAATATTTGACAAAGATACAAATGATGTCTTTTATATTATGATCCTTTGCATTGAATGAATTGTATGGCTTTTGCATAAACCACACTGTCTGTACCTTTTCTTACTGAATGACACACTGACATTGTGTGATAGTACAAAGAAGTGTCACAATATGTATTGGTTGTTTAAACTGGTGTCTTCATTTCCTGTCATCACTGTGTTCTTGCTCCTGATCTAATGAAATAAATGGAGCGCAATTCAAATAGGAAATGTCTATTCTTATTCTAAGATAACTATGACTTGCAACTTACATATTGGCAAATTGTTGAAAAGACAATCTAAAAAATGTGACTCAGCACAGTGTGTTGTCCATGATGAGAATAGATTTGTGTTTTAACTGCCCTTCCATCTCCAGGGGCCCAGTAGAGTCCCATGGAAGAGCAAAAAAATGAACATTTCAAATGGCTGTAAATCAGTGTCTGATTATAATGTCAAAGAGAAAATTGGCAGGACAACTACTTATGCTATGTTAATTACATAATGTTGGACACAGTTTTCAAACATACATGGAAATGTGGTATAAAGGTGTTTTAAAAAGTGATCTTAGTAAAAAAACAAATTTCAGCCTGCCTCTTAAATATGTCATAGATATTTACACAATGAACATGTTTAGATAAACCTTTGTTCAAAAAAGATTGCATTTTCCACTATTTTAATATTAAACATTTTAAACTACATTACCCACAAACCTCTTCCATTCTATCTATATAACACGAAAAAATGGCGCTGTTATTTGTAGTTTAAGATCTGCTTAGGGTTAGGGTTAGGATCTCTGTAAATTAGGAAGTTCTCACAACATAGCAACACTTCGTTGTTAACTGAAGGTATTACTGATGTAATAATAAGAGCAACACGGACTTTGCAACATTAAGCGTTGTTTTTCATTTGGATTAAAAGATAGTCCAATCACAGCGAGTTCCAAATGGCAACCCAATTGAACAGAGTCGTCTCACTTACTTGTCCACATATGGTCATTTATAACAGGTTCTTCCGGGTTCTTGTGGCAAATACAGATAATCAGTTAAATATTTATTTGTCCCCACTCAACATAAAACTGGAACAACAGATTGGATTGTTTGGTTAACTTGATGCAGCAATAGATTTGATTACTGGGATAATTTGTATTTTTTTAAATAAGGGCATAATGGTTCCCATTGTAAATTATGTTCACACTAATATAAATGTATGTACAATATTTAAACTCAAAACTTAGATATAAATTGCTGTGAACAATAATTCAAAATATTTAATTTGCTTTCGAAACAAAAAAACATGCACCTCTAATGATTATTTAAACATGAAGCTTTTTCCTACTGTTTAATTTAGCTTCTGTAACATTTACAGTGTATTAAGGGTAAACAATTAATCACTTCTGTTTCCTGGAAATGGACCTTACAAAATTGCAATTCTTAGACCTGACAGATGAACTATAAGAATAAAATAATGAATCACACATTTTGTAGTCATTTCCCAATGTTTATTGACATCAAACTTTTCACAGATAAACAGTGCCCAGAACAGCATTCTCTCTCTCCAGTTTGTGCCATTACGAAAGAAAAAAAAAGACAAAACAAGTAGTTGATTGTATTTGAAATGCATTTGCATAGAGGTAATTAAAAAAATAGGCAATAGAAAACCCCTTAAAAAGATTGTCTAATATTCAAAAATAAAAAGAGAATTTGTTTACAGAAAACGTTAAGATGCCAGATAATATTCAATGCTTATGTTTAACAAACTAATAGGCCAAAAAAAAATGATTAGAACAATACTTCAATATTTTACAATTATTACCTTTAAAAATATATCTCTCCTGTAATTGTTGTTTGCTTCTATTGTGACTAAATGCAAGACAAATTATTGGTTAATAACAATTAAAATATAAAAATAAAGATAAAGATAAAGATACGTTATTGTCATTGTAGTTATACAACGAAATTTGTTTGGTAGCTCAAAAAGACCAGCAGCAATAAAACAAGAAAGCAGCACAGATAAACATATTAAACATAGTAAAATTATGAAATAAATAAATGTATACAATAAATAAAATAAAAAGGCACTTAGTATAGTAAAAGACAAATAAATTTAAGGAATAGAAATGTAACAGTATTTACAGTGTGCTAGTTAAGTACAAATATGAATGTCCCATAAAATATTATTATTTAACTTTCTCCTCTACAGTCAACACTCCCATCTCTACTGTGGTCACTCCTGTCACAATCACTGTATATGTATATACATAAGTAGTCTGTGAGAAATCCTGCAAGACAGGAAGAAAGAGAATTTATCACATGATGAACAACAAAAACATTGACAACAGATGGCAGATGACTGTAGCGTGTAAACAGAACGCTATCGTCCGTTGGTGTGGATGCTAAAATAGTTCTTATTGTTGTTCTTGCTCTTGGTATGAACCGCTTTAAGCAATCTGATTTGGCCAAATTTACCAATGATCTGATTTGTGACAAGATAAACTAGCATTTCCAGACTTGTGCTTCTTAGACAGATGTGTTAAATAAAAATCAACATAGAAAAAAAAAGGCTCTGAGCCTCTGAGTTGTGGGCAGATATCATGTACTGTTAGAACAGGAAGAGGCAGTGCCAATTTGTAAAGGTTAATATAGAGAGAATACAATGGACTTAATATGAACTGGATTGGTATAAACACTCTGACTACTTACAATGGACACAATTAACATGAGAGTTGAGGCAATGGCCCATGACAGAAGTAAAAGTGAAAAATCTGAGAATTTTGTTTGAGTACACTTGTACAATATCATATATATATTGATATATGATATTGCAGTACAGTTCAGTCAAGGTGCTCAGACCAACATTGACATACCATTGGAATGTTTGCCTTTGCTTTTGGTCTTTTCCATAAATGCACAACATGGCCCAATTCAAATCCCATGACAGGCCTTCCTTTGGTCTTCCCTTTACCCTGAAACAAAGAGAAATACACACATGTTGAGACAATGTGCTAAACAAAATCTGTGACCAAAATATTTGAGAGGAAGGACTGTAAGGAAAGTTATTATTAACACCTAAAATAAGGATGCATTGATTAAAGCAAATCAGTTATAGCTAAATGTCTTCAACATTACTGTGAAAGATTGAATCATTGAAGGACTTGTTTAGCCTCTTTGACAGCTTCTTCAAGATCAGCATTGGGAGCTTTGAGTTCAAGTTCCCTGTTAATTCTAGCAGCTTTCTGACAGAATTGGTCAAAATTATGAGATTTTAAAAATGTCATGATAAATCACAGAAAGAGAGAGAGCAAAACTATGTGTAGATTAATTATGGATTACAGTTCATACAGTGATGGCTTTTACCAGAGATGGCTTCTTAAAAGTAGGGATGCACCGATACGAATCGGCCGATCATGCTTGCGCGTTTTGTCAGTAAAGCCGGTTCTGTAATCAGCGGTAAATGCCATCAGGTGCGTGATTTCACGTTGAGCCGTATATACTACACACAGCCGTTGTTTACCGACGAGCTGCGCAAATCAATGTTCATTATCAGTGTGAATGTGCGCAGCTCGTCAGTGAACAACGGCTGTGTGTAGTATATACGGCTCAACGTGAAATCAAGCACCTGATGCCATTTACCGCTGATTACAGAACCGGCTTTACTGACAAAACGCGCAAGTTATCGGCCGATACGGATCGGTGCATCCCTACTTAAAAGAGCTCCTGGAGAAGGTGATCTGACATAACTGCAAGACAGAAAAAAAAATACTGAATTACAATTACTTCACAAAAACTTTTTAAAAGTGTGGTAAGCATTGTGGTTACTGTGCTTTACAAATAGTATACCGTAAAATCAAAAAACCATAGTAAGCTTTGTGGTTAGTGTGCATATCCTACAAATACCACAGTAAAACTACAGTTACAATGGTAAAACCATAGTAAGCTTTGTGGTTAGTGTGCTTATACTACAAATACCACAGTAAAACTACAGTTACAGTGGTAAAACCATAGTAAGCTTTGTGGTTAGTGTGCTTATACTACAAATACCACAGTAAAACTACGGTTACAGTGGTAAAACCATAGTAAGCTAGTGGTTAGTGTGCTTATACTATAAATACCACAGTAAAACTACGGTTACAGTGGTAAAACCATAGTAAGCTAGTGGTTAGTGTGCTTATACTACAAATACCACAGTAAGACTACAGTTACAGTGGTAAAACCATAGTAAGCTTTGTGGTTAGTGTGCTTATACTACAAATACCACAGTAAAACTACGGTTACAGTGGTAAAACCATAGTAAGTGTGAGTGCGCATCTGTACTTTCAGTTTTACCTTTAGTCTTACTCGCTCCGTGTCCAATAAAAAGTCTAAGTACTCCGTTTTCTTGTTAGAAATCTTCCTTTAATCTTCACTTAGACATATACAAAACAAATAAAATAAAATACAGTCCAAAATTTCTATTATCACGGATACGGTAAAGAAAACTGTGTGACTCCGCTGTTTCCAAGAACGCACTGGCCTCCGCTTTTACAGACGCGATTCTTAAAGGGCCAGTACACAATTTAACATAGTACATAATTTCAATGCAAAATATGAAAAATGTAAGTGTACAAATGCAAACAATCCAAAGCAAAAACATTCAAAAACTGAAATACACCATATAATAACATTGGTTATTAATTCTGAACAAAATAGGCTCCTACATTACCACCCCCTAATTGTTCTCAAACTATTGAAACAATTACTTAAAATTAAACATAAGGAGCCATTTTACCTTAATTCTTAGTGAAATCTCAGAGTCCAAAGCAACTCAAATTTAGGTTCGTAAAGACATATTGTTTTCTCTATACTCGTTCTGCCTCCTGCAACAGGCAAAGTTTTGTTATGGGTCTTTCCAAAATGTTCGTTTTTGTCTTAATGCGGACTTGTCGGACGAGACCCTTCTTGTCAGGAATGGTTTCAATGATTCTTGCTAACGTCCATGAATTCCTAGGGGCAGAATCATCAACTACCAGAACAATGTCTCCAACAGAGAAGTTTCTTGTTGCGTTGTTCCACTTTTGTCTCTGTTGCAACTGTGGCAAATATTCCCGACACCAACGTTTCCAGAACAAATCAGAAATGTATTGCACCTGCTTCCATCTGCGTCTAGAATACAGGTCATCTTTGTCAAACAGTCCTGGAGGCAATGATGGCTTTGTCTTGAGTAACAACAAGTGATTCGGAGTCAGAGCTTCTAGATCATTTATGTCACTTGATGTTGCGGTGATTGGTCGACTGTTGATTATAGCCTCTGCCTCACAGAAAACAGTTTGAAGGCATTCCTCATCAAGAACTTGTTCCCTAACTGTAGCATTAAGGATTTTTCTTATTGAGCGTATCAGTCTCTCCCATGTCCCGCCATGGTGAGATCCAGTGGGAGGATTGAAAACCCACCTAATTCCTTGTTGACTGAGGTGGTCCTGAATCTTCTGGTTGTTCCATTGTTCAATGGACTGTCTTAGCTCACGCTCAGCAGCTACAAAATTGGTCCCACCATGACCTTAGAACTTTCACTTGTCCCCTTCTGGCTATAAACCGACGTATAGCATTTAAACATGAATCGGTGTCCAACGACGACGCAACCTCGATGTGCACTGCACGAATAGCTAAGCAGGTAAAGATAACACCATATTTCTTGACAAGGCTTCTTCCACGTTTAACCATGAATGGTCCAAAGTAATCTACACCTACTCTTGTAAAAGGTGGATCATCTGGTGTCACCCTGTCTGATGGTAAATCTGCCATCATTTGTTTTCCTGTGGAGCTATGTAAACGACGACAAGTAACACATCTTGAAAGCATTTTTCTGATTGCAGATTTGGCACCTGGTATCCAGTATTTCTGTTGCAGTGTAGAAATCATGTGATTTCTACCACCATGTCCTGTTTTCTCATGAACATTCTGGAGGATCAAGTTGGTCACATGAAGATCCTTTGGAATAATCATAGGCCGTTTGACTTCTTCCGGCATAGCAGCATTGCAAAGCCTTCCACCGACATATAAAACATCATTAAGCAACTCAGGGTTCAACCTGTAGATCGAACTGCGTCCTTTTACGGCTTGTCCACTTTGCAAAGCTGATATCTCCTCAGCAAACTTCTCTCTTTGACAGTACTTCACTATTTCAAGCTCAGCCTCCTTCAAATCATCAACTGAAATGTTAGTTCCTTTCCATTTGACTTTGATGTCCAACATCTTTTCGTCCACTGTAGATGAGTTAGCTGGAGTCTCTGCAGTAAAGATCTTTCTTTTTTGCACAAGTTCCAAAAGCATAGATTTAAACTTCAACATCCATGCTACGATGCGCTGAAGCTTTATCCAAGAGGAGAAATGATTCATCAGTTGTCTAACTGAATTGTTGCTGTGTTGGGTCTGTATTGAATTGACCAACACTGATCTCTTGATCTCTGGATCATCTGCAGATATCATCGTTTGGTCTATGTTCTTTGGCCATTCGTGTGGGGATTGGTAGAGAAATTCTGGGCCTGAGATCCATTTCTCATTTTGCAAGAAAGTGTTGACCTTCTGTCCTCTTGAGGCACAGTCTGCTGGATTTAATACGGTATGAACATGGTTCCACTGTTCGATGTTTGAGCTCCTCAGAATCGTTGTGACTCTGTTCGCTACGAATGTTCTGAATCTTGTGTTTTCGTTTCTGAGGTATTTAAGAACAGTTGTGCTGTCCGTCCAGTAGACTGAAGGTTTAAGTTCCAGTTGTAGTTCTCTCTTTAACATCAGATCCATTTTTGTGGCCACTGTCGCAGCTGTTAGTTCCATTCGTGGAATTGTAGGCCTTTTTAGAGGGGCGACTCTGGCCTTCCCCATAATCAATGCGCAGTGCACCCGATTCTGTTGATTGCGTAGAAGAAGATAACTTGCTGTACCATATGCATCTTCACTCGCATCTGCGAAGTGATGTAGCTGTGCTACTACAGCTTCTCCGAAATCTGCTGGTTTAATGCATCTTCTCACCTTGAACTCCTCAAGCTGATGAAGTCCATTGAGCCAGTCTGTCCACTGTTGTTTTACTTGCTCTGGCAGATCATCATCCCATCCTATTTTCTGTCGACATAAATCTTGCAGGATCCTCTTTGCTAGTAGTACGACAGGTGCAAGAAACCCCATGGGGTCATAGATAGAACTGACGATCGAGAGTAGTCCTCTTCGAGTGAGTGGGCGATCTTTAATGACTATCTTGAATTGAAATGTGTCTGACTCAACATCCCAGTGGATGCCCAATGCTCTTTCCATTGGAAGTATTTCCTGATCAAGATCCAAGTTTTTTACTCCTTCAGCCCGTTCGTTCTCAGGGATAGCTGCTAGCACGGTACGACTGTTGCTAGTCCACTTGACCAGGCGAAATCCTCCTTTAGAACATATTGCTCGTAGACCATGATACAGCTCTATGGCTTGTGTCTCAGTGGCTGTGGATTTTAGACAGTCGTCTACATAAAAATTTCGAAGAACAGCATCAGCAACCTCAGCTTTGAATAATGTGCCATGATCCTCAGCGCACTTCCTCAAAGCATAGCTGGCACAGCTGGGCGAAGAAGTAGCTCCGAATATGTGGACAACCATTTTATGTTCCACCAAGTCTCCATTATAATCTCCGTGAGGCCACCATAGGAACCTAAGAAGATCGGAATCCTCCTCATGGACACGAACTTGGTGAAACATAGCTTCCACGTCTGCCATAAAGGCAATTTTTTCTTGTCTGAATCTTACAATGACACCAACAAGACTACTTGTGAGGTTGGGACCTTGTAAAAGTTGATGATTCAATGACACCCCTTGATAAGATGCCCCGCAATCAAAAACGACTCTCAATTTACGCTTGACTGGATGGTACACCCCATGGTGAGGTATGTACCATGTCTTGCCATCTGTATGTTTCCGATTGTCTTCTGTCAGCTCAACAGCATAGTCATTTCTGATGAGATTGTTCATGAAAGATGTATACTCAGTATGGAACTCTGGATTTCTGATCAATTTTCTTTTTAAATTCAGAGCCCGTTGTTCAGCCACCACCCGATTATTTGGCATCTGAATAGCCTTGTTCTTCAGAGGCAGGCACAAGCTGTAATGACCATCTACAAGTTTAGCTGACTCAGACATCATCTTTATAAACTGGTGGTCTTCTTTGGACATTTCAGTTTGATCATCCACTTTTCCTGCTTCAGGGAAATCCTGCTTGAATTGCTGTTGCCACAAGTCTTCCAATCTGGCTACTGATATGCGATTCACAGAAACCGGAACACACCTTCCTTTTCTTGTGACATCATTGCTGTTCCTAAGGGGTCCATTGACTGTCCAGCCCAGCTTAGTTCTTACAGCAAAAGGTCCATTGTCTTTACTACTAATAACGTGCCAAGGCTCCATGACTTCAGGCGCATTCGCTCCTATGAGCAATCCGATTTCTGCTTCAATGCTAGGGAGACAAACATCCTTGAGATATGGCCATCTCTTCAAATCCTTTTGTTGCGGAATGTTGCCTTTGTGAACTGGAATAGCTCTCTGTGTAAAGACATCAGGAAGTTTGATGAACTGATCACCATCTAGACTACTAATCTCCAACCCAGACACTATGTGAGTTTTGACTTGTTTTTCATCTCCCATTGTTCTCAGAAGTATATCAGTTTTTCTTCCATTCACCTTCAGTTCAGACATCAATGCTTCTGTACAGAAAGTGTCAGAACTACCAGGGTCGAGAAAGGCGTACGTTTTGACCAGCTGTGTACCTTTTGTAGTCTTAACTTGAACAGGAACGATTGACAAAGTACACTCATTCTCCCAAGTATCCTTGTCTCCACTTGTGTCCTTTTCCGCATAGACTAGTGCACTTGTAACAGATTGTCTGTCACAGATATCCGTTTTATCTTCTGGAAGACATGCAGCTTCCTTTGGCTTCATATGCAGTATAGTTGGATGAGGCAAAGAGCATTCACTGCAGCTCATCCTGTTCTTGCATTGTTTGCTCATGTGACCATGCTTTAAACAGCTGAAACACAAGCCTTTGCTTCGCAAAAAGTCAATTTTTTCTTGATGCGTCTTACTTCTCAGTCCTTTGCATGACTCCAGGTTGTGTTGCGGTCCTTTACAAAAGACACATGGTTTCCTCTGGCTGTAGACATGTGTATTTTGCAATCTTTGAACTTCAAGTTTGTCATCATCTTCAGCCTTTTTGTCAATCGGTACAGCGCTAGTTGTAAAGACCCTTTTTGTTACAGCCTTTTTATAGGTGCTTGATTCTGCATGGAACTTAGCTTGTCCTTTACTTGTTGAACTTTCCTTTATGTCTCCGAACACTGGATGCAGAGAAATCTTTGCTTGCTTAATAATGAAATCAACTATATCTTTGAACTTCACTCTAACTCTTTGCTTCTCTTGTATTTCACATGCCACTGAACGCCATTTTTCTCTTAATTTGTATGGAAGTTTCGCTGCAATGGCTCTTAGATTTGCTGCGTTATCCATCTCTTCCATGTAACTTATATCTGACATTGCATTGCAGCATCCTGAAAGAAACAATGAAAAGGAGTGAAGTGCTTCCCCATCTTCAGGTCTGATAGAGGGCCACTGTAGAGCATTGTTCATGTATGCAACCGCAATCTGATACTCATTTCCAAAATGCTCTCTCAGAAGCTGCTTTGCCTTAAGATAGCCTTCTGCTGGATTCATATGCAGACAGCTGCGAACCAGTTCCTTAGGCTTTCCAGTCGTGTACTGTTCCATGAAGTACAAACGGTCCTTATCATTATCAGTACGATCCTCAACTCCATGTTCGAAGGCCCGAATAAACAGCTTATAATCGAGAGGATCTCCTTTGAAAATCGGTATGTCAATTGAAGGAAGCATGGACATTTTCTGATGCTTCACTAAGCATTCAGCAATATTAGCTTGTCGCTCCACAGCATTGCATAACGAATCAACTACGTTTCCCTCTCTACCAGCATAAGACACATTTGGAACTGTGTTATTAATTGACTGTATCCTAAGAGGTTGAAACACATCTTCATGTGGTGTTATGCTACCTGATTCCAGATCTATTTCCTTGTGGCTAACAGCTGAAGACCGACAGCTTTCATACTGCTTTATAACTTTAATCTTGGCATCTGATGCTGCAAGGGCTACTTCTAGCTCCAATTCTTCTCTTTTAGCCTTTAGTTCAGCCTCTTGTCTTTCAATAGCTTGTTTCTTCTTCAGAGCAGCATGTTTCACAAGTAGTGCAGCTCTTTCTGCTTCAGCAGATATACGTGCAGAAGAAGTTGTAGAAGCTGTAGACCTGCCATCTACGGAACTATGTTTCTTATGCTTCTTGCTTGAAGTTACTGAGACAGAAGAAATGCTATCATCAGGATTTACTTCCAGATCACACAATACTGCTTGTTCAGCATGTTCTGCAACTTGTTTCATCCACTTGTTGACTGCAGTAATGAACTTTTCACATGAGCAGACTCTTGGTTCAAACCATGTATGTTGGTCCTTTGCATAATCATCTTCGGACATAAACTCCTCAATAGCATGGTTGAACTGACAGAAGTCTTTATATAAGCTTTTATATTCTGTTTCTAATTTAGTTCGAACAGTGTCAACATGTGCAGCATCATCCATAAGCTGTTCAATTTCTTTATATTTGCTTGTGAGCTGAGCTAATTTAGCTTTCCTTGATTGCAAAAGCCTTTGCAATTTTTCTTCTTTTGCCTTCTCTGTCATTTTTACTGGCCTTTTAGTACTAGTGCAGTCCTCAGTTGTTTTCGTACTATCATCCATTCTTTTATTTCAAGCGTCAAACAAGTGAATTATAATTGAACTGTGCAAAGTCAGGTTCAAATCTTTACCTCAGAAATCTCCTCAGAAGCCGCGCCGTTATATCGCATGTAGATGATGCCGCAACTCCCAAATTATCATAGAACGGAATTTTCCAAAGCAATTCCGCTGGCAAGATAATTGTTCCTCAAAACATCCAAAAATCTTCGTGTGAAACACGTCCTTATCCTTCAGGAGAAAGAGAGTTTTCTTTACTAATGTGAGTGCGCATCTGTACTTTCAGTTTTACCTTTAGTCTTACTCGCTCCGTGTCCAATAAAAAGTCTAAGTACTCCGTTTTCTTGTTAGAAATCTTCCTTTAATCTTCACTTAGACATATACAAAACAAATAAAATAAAATACAGTCCAAAATTTCTATTATCACGGATACGGTAAAGAAAACTGTGTGACTCCGCTGTTTCCAAGAACGCACTGGCCTCCGCTTTTACAGACGCGATTCTTAAAGGGCCAGTACACAATTTAACATAGTACATAATTTCAATGCAAAATATGAAAAATGTAAGTGTACAAATGCAAACAATCCAAAGCAAAAACATTCAAAAACTGAAATACACCATATAATAACATTGGTTATTAATTCTGAACAAAATAGGCTCCTACAGTAAGCTAGTGGTTAGTGTGCTTATACTACAAATACCACAGTAAAACTACGGTTACAGTGGTAAAACCATAGTAAGCTAGTGGTTAGTGTGCTTATACTACAAATACCACAGTAAAACTACGGTTACAGTGGTAAAACCATAGTAAGCTAGTGGTTAGTGTGCTTATACTACAAATACCAAAGTAAAACTACGGTTACAGTGGTAAAACCATAGTAAGCTAGTGGTTAGTGTGCTTATACTACAAATACCACAGTAAAACTACGGTTACAGTGGTAAAACCATAGTAAGCTAGTGGTTAGTGTACTTATACTACAAATACCACAGTAAGACTACAGTTACAGTGGTAAAACCATAGTAAGCTTTGTGGTTAGTGTGCTTATACTACAAATACCACAGTAAAACTACGGTTACAGTGGTAAAACCATAGTAAGCTAGTGGTTAGTGTGCTTATACTACAAATACCACAGTAAAACTACGGTTACAGTGGTAAAACCGTAGTAAGCTAGTGGTTAGTGTACTTATACTACAAATACCACAGTAAGACTACAGTTACAGTGGTAAAACCATAGTAAGCTAGTGGTTAGTGTGCTTATACTACAAATACCACAGTAAAACTACGGTTACAGTGGTAAAACCATAGTAAGCTAGTGGTTAGTGTACTTATACTACAAATACCACAGTAAGACTACAGTTACAGTGGTAAAACCATAGTAAGCTTTGTGGTTAGTGTGCTTATACTACAAATACCACAGTAAAACTACGGTTACAGTGGTAAAACCATAGTAAGCTAGTGGTTAGTGTGCTTATACTACAAATACCACAGTAAAACTACGGTTACAGTGGTAAAACCATAGTAAGCTAGTGGTTAGTGTGCTTATACTACAAATACCACAGTAAAACTACGGTTACAGTGGTAAAACCATAGTAAGCTAGTGGTTAGTGTGCTTATACTACAAATACCACAGTAAAACTACGGTTACAGTGGTAAAACCATAGTAAGCTAGTGGTTAGTGTGCTTATACTACAAATACCACAGTAAGACTACAGTTACAGTGGTAAAACCATAGTAAGCTAGTGGTTAGTGTGCATTTACATGACATTGTCGAGCAACAGTGAACGTTACTATAGTAAAAATATGGTAAATGTGCGGACTTTTTACATGATACGCGATACTAGGCTGGTTGATTTGTAGAGCTGATTTCAGCCACGTGAATATGATTAAAAACAGTTTTATTTATGTATCGATTTCAAACTGCACGAGTTAGAAGTTAGCTTCGGCTAATCTCAATCGTAGGCTAACTTAGCAGCCGCGCTAACTGTTCCACTAAGCTTCCGTTTTAACACATGACCCCATGCAAGTGATGCAGAAACAGTGAAATAATTAAAATAATGAAAATACTGTTGCGGTCACTTACCTGCTTGAAGGTGTACACCACGTATCAGGTGAACTGGTCGAACTGAGCCTCGCTGGTGACGTAATTGCTGTAGAAGATTCTGCGTGGTATTTGTACGCAACTGCTCTCATCTGGATGCCTAACCCCCTTTCGTCAAAATCCAAAGATGAGGGATTTGCATTCAAATCTATCGGATGACCCTCTACGGTGCCACGCGACGAAGAGGGGGTACCCTCAACGTCAGCTTATGGACGTGAGGGGAAAATGACCAAACGGCAGTATGTGACGAATAGGGGTGAGACCGTGTTGCAGAAAGACACTTCTTAATGTGTTAGAAGTGTTTTGCATGTATTATTAAGTTAGAGACTCAAAGCTCTGAAAACAGCGTTTCTGGTTAGAAGAAAAAAGTGGGTTTATGCAATGTTACTGAAATCAATCCAACATTAAAAATCTAATATGTGCATGTATAAAATCATGTTTGCAATGCAGAAAGACACTTATTAATGTGTTAGAAGTGTTTTGCATTAGTGATGCGCGGGTCGTCTCATAACCCGCGGGCCCCGCGGGTAACCCGCGGGTCGGGTTGGGGCGGGTAAAGAAACTGGCACTTTATTTGCGGGGCGGGTTGGGGCGGGTCATTAAATACAAAATAAAATAAAAAATCAATGTATGTTGCGTGCAATTCCCTATAGCCTATATTACATATTTGGGAATATCTATTTTCATATTGTATTAAGTTCTTTAATAAGGTTATCAACACGTCACGTCACGAAAGCGCCAAGCAGCTCCCGCTGCCAGCCACAAGCGCATCAAGCGAACGCTCATTCGGCTCTGCAGGCCTGGTGCTATGCGTATTTAAATCTCCTCTGATGCGCATTTTCCTGCATTAGCCAAAATCATGACAGTCAACCACATCCAGTCATATGTGAATGAATGTAAATATTCGCTAAAAACACACAATAAAGACAGCAATGATGTAGTCAGGACTGTGGCGCCGGCTTGCTTTGAAATGTATTTGGTGATTGCGCCCGCTGCGTCTCCTGCACCCTAGCCATTTTAAACAGTAGCCTACATAATAACGAAAACAATATCTTACAAATAAAAAGAAGCAGATTTTCATGATCAGAACTTCCTTAAACCAGTGAACCTTTAAACCTTTCAGTCCAAGGATCCAGTAAACGAATGCGTTCAAACAAAGTTCAAAACGATATTCATAAATGAAGCATAGGCTATACCCACATTTCTTCCGGCACCACTAACGTTACACCACTGATTATCTTGTTATTAATATGATTTGATTTATGGTTCATTCATATTCATAATCGGATCGTACAGTATTGTTGCCAGTTTAAAGGGCGAAAAGCACTTTCGGTTTTCATTTGCATTACAATGCATAGTATGTGTATTTAATTGTCGCGGGTGCGGGGCGGGGCGGGGCGGGTTGTAAAAATAGACACAGTACTGCGGGGCGGGCTGGGGCGGGCCAAATAATTTCATAATTGCGGGACCCGCGGGTTGAAAAAAACCCCGACCCGCGCATCACTATTTTGCATGTATTTTCAAGTTACAGACTCAAAGTTCTGAAAACAGCGTTTCTGCTCAGAAGAAAAATGTGGGTTTATGCAATGTTACTGAAATCAATCCAACATTAAAAATCTAATATGTGCATGAATAAAATGTTTGCAATGCAGAAAGACACTTTTTAATGTTAGAAGTGTTTTGCATGTATTTTTAAGTAAGAGACTCAAAGCTCTGAAAACAGGGTTTTCTTTTCAAAAGAAAAGTGGGTTTATGCAATGTTACTGAAACTCAATCCAACATTAAAAATTTATTATGTGCATGAATAAAATCATGTTTGCAATGCAGAAAGACACTTTCTCATGTGTTAGAAGTGTTTTGCATGTATTTTCAAGTTAGAGACACAAAGCTCTGAAAACAGCGTTTCTGCTCAGAAGAAAAAAGTGGGTTTATGCAATGTTACTGAAAATCAATCCAACATTAAAATTCTAATATGTGCATGAATAAAATCATGTTTGCAATGCAGAGAGACACTTTTTAATGTGTTAGAAGTGTTTTGCATGCATTTTCAAGTTAGAGACTCAAAGCTCTGAAAACAGCGTTTCTTTTCAAAAGAAAAGTGGGTTTATGCAATGTTACTGTAATTCAATGCAACATTAAAAATCTATTATGTGCATGAATAAAATCATGTTTGCAATGCAGAAAGACACTCTTTGATGTGTTAGAAGTGTTTTGCATGTATTTTTAAGTTAGAGACTCAAAGCTCTGAAAACAGTGTTTCTGTTCAGAAGAAAAAAGTGGGTTTATGCAATGTTACTGAAAATCAATCCAACATTAAAAATCTAATATGTGCATGAATAAAATGTTGTTTGCAATGCAGAAAGACACTTTTTAATGTGTTAGAAGTGTTTTGCATGTATTTTCAAATTAGACACTCAAAGCTCTGAAAACAGCGTTTCTGCTCAGAAGAAAAAAGTGGGTTTATGCAATGTTACTGAAACTCAATCCAACATTAAAAATTTATTATGTGCATGAATAAAATCATGTTTGCAATGAAGAAAGACACTTTTTAATGTGTTAGAAGTGTTTTGCATGCATTTTCAAGTTAGAGACTCAAAGCTCTGAAAACAGCGTTTCTGCTCAGAAGAAAAAAGTGGGTTTATGCAATGTTACTGAAACTCAATCCAACATTAAAAATCTATTATGTGCATGAATAAAATCATGTTTGCAATGCAGAAAGACACTTTTTAATGTGTTTGAAGTGTTTTGCATGTATTATCAAGATAGAGACTCAAAGCTTTGAAAACAGCGTTTCTACTCAGAAGAAATGTGGGTTTATGCAATGTTACTGAAACTCAATGCAACATTAAAAAATTGTTATGTGCATGAATAAAATCATGTTTGCAATGCAGAAAGACACTTTCTCATGTGTTAGAAGTGTTTTGCATGTATTTTCAAATTAGAGACTCAAAGCTCTGAAAACAGCGTTTCTGCTCAGAAGGAAAGTGGTTTTATGCAATGTTACTGAAACTCAATCCAACATTAAAAATTTATTATGTGCATGAATAAAATCATGTTTGCAATGCAGAAAGACACTTTTTAATGTGTTTGAAGTGTTTTGCATGCATTTTCAAGTTAGAGACTCAAAGCTCTGAAAACAGCGTTTCTGCTCAGAAGAAAAAAGTGGGTTTATGCAATGTTACTGAAAATCAATCCAACATTAAAAATCTAATATGTGCATGAATAAAATGATGTTTGCAATGCAGAAAGACACTTTCTCATGTGTTAGAAGTGTTTTGCATGTATTTTCAAATTAGAGACTCAAAGCTCTGAAAAAAGCGTTTCTGCTCAGAAGGAAAGTGGTTTTATGCAATGTTACTGAAACTCAATCCAACATTAAAAATTTATTATGTGCATGAATAAAATCATGTTTGCAATGCAGAAAGACACTTTCTCATGTGTTAGAAGTGTTTTGCATGTATTTTCAAATTAGAGACTCAAAGCTCTGAAAACAGCGTTTCTGCTCAGAAGGAAAGTGGTTTTATGCAATGTTTCTGAAACTCAATCCAACATTAAAAATCTATTATGTGCATGGATAAAATCATGTTTGCAATGCAGAAAGACACTTTCTAATGTGTTAGAAGTGTTTTGCATGTATTTTCAAGTTAGAGACTCAAAGCTCTGAAAACAGCATTTCTGCTCAGAAGGAAAGTGGTTTTATGCAGTTACTGAAACTCAATCCAACATTAAAAATCTATTATGTGCATGAATAAAATCATGTTTGCAATGCAGAAAGACACTTTCTCATGTGTTAGAAGTGTTTTGCATGTATTTTCAAGTTAGAGACTCAAAGCTCTGAAAACAACGTTTCTGCTCAGAAGAAAAAAGTGGGTTTATGCAATGTTACTGAAACTCAATCCAACATTAAAAATCTCTTATGTGCATGAATAAAATCATGTTTGCAATGCAAAAAGACAATTTTTAATGTGTTAGAAGTGTTTTGCATGCATTTTCAAGTTAGAGACTCAAAGCTCTGAAAACAGCGTTTCTGCTCAGAAGAAAAAATTGAGTTTATGCAATGTTACTGAAACTCAATCCAACATTAAAAATCTAATATGTGCATGAATAAAATGATGTTTGCAATTCAGAAAGACACTTTTTAATGTGTTAGAAGTGTTTTGCATGTATTTTCAAGTTAGAGACTCAAAGCCCTGAAAACAGCGTTGCTGCTCAGAAGGAAAGTGGTTTTATGCAATGTTACTGAAACTCAATCCAACATTAAAAATCTATTATGTGCATGAATAAAATCATGTTTGCAATGCAGAAAGACACTTTTTAATGTGTTTGAAGTGTTTTGCATGAATTTTCAAGATAGAGACTCAAAGCTCTGAAAACAGCGTTTCTGCTCAGAAGAAAAAAGTGGGTTTATGCAATGTTACTGAAACTCAATCCAACATTAAAAATCTAATATGTGCATGAATAAAATGATGTTTGCAATTCAGAAAGACACTTTTTAATGTGTTAGAAGTGTTTTGCATGTATTTTCAAGTTAGAGACTCAAAGCCCTGAAAACAGCGTTGCTGCTCAGAAGGAAAGTGGTTTTATGCAATGTTACTGAAACTCAATCCAACATTAAAAATCTATTATGTGCATGAATAAAATCATGTTTGCAATGCAGAAAGACACTTTTTAATGTGTTTGAAGTGTTTTGCATGCATTTTCAAGATAGAGAATCAAAGCTCTGAAAACAGCGTTTCTGCTCAGAAGAAAAGTGGGTTTATGCAATGTTACTGAAACTCAATCCAACATTAAAATCTATTATGTGCATGAATAAAATCATGTTTGCAATGCAGAAAGACACTTATTAATGTGTTAGAAGTGTTTTGCATGTATTTTCAAGTTAGTGACTCAAAGCTCTGAAAACAGCGTTTCTGCTCAGAAGAAAAAAGTGGGTTTATGCATTGTTACTGAAAATCAATCCAACATTAAAATTCTAATATGTGCATGAATAAAATCATGTTTGCAATGCAGAAAGACACTTTTTAATGTGTTAGAAGTGTTTTGCATGCATTTTCAAGTTAGAGACTCAAAGCTCTGAAAACAGCGTTTCTGCTCAGAAGAAAAAAGTGGGTTTATGCAATGTTACTGAAACTCAATCCAACATTAAAAATCTATTATGTGCATGAATAAAATCATGTTTGCAATGCAGAAAGACACTTTTTAATGTGTTAGAAGTGTTTTGCATTCATTTTCAAGTTAGAGACTCAAAGCTCTGAAAACAGCGTTTCTGCTCAGAAGGAGAGTGGTTTTATGCAATGTTACTGAAACTCAATCCAACATTAAAAATCTATTATGTGCATGAATAAAATCATGTTTGCAATGCAGAAAGACACTTATTAATGTGTTAGAAGTGTTTTGCATGTATTTTCAAGTTAGAGACTCAAAGCTCTGAAAACAGCGTGTCTGCTCAGAAGAAAAAAGTGAGTTTATGCAATGTTACTAAAACTCAATCCAACATTAAAAATTTAATATGTGCATGAATAAAATGATGTTTGCAATGCAGAAAGACACTTTTTAATGTGTTAGAAGTGTTTTGCATGTATTTTCAAGTTAGAGACTCAAAGCCCTGAAAACAGCGTTGCTGCTCAGAAGGAAAGGGGTTTTATGCAATGTTACTGAAACTCAATCCAACATTAAAAATCTATTATGTGCATGAATAAAATCATGTTTGCAATGCAGAAAGACACTTTTTAATGTGTTTGAAGTGTTTTGCATGTATTTTCAAGATAGAGACTCAAAGCTATGAAAACAGCGTTTCTGCTCAGAAGGAAAACAGTTTATGCAATGTTACTGAAACTCAATCCAACATTAAAAATCTATTATGTGCATGAATAAAATCATGTTTGCAATGCAGAAAGACACTTATTAATGTGTTAGAAGTGTTTTGCATGTATTTTCAAGTTAGTGACTCAAAGCTCTGAAAACAGCGTTTCTGCTCAGAAGAAAAGTGGGTTTATGCAATGTTACTGAAACTCAATCCAACATTAAAAATCTATTATGTGCATGAATAAAATCATGTTTGCAATGCAGAAAGACACTTATTAATGTGTTAGAAGTGTTTTGCATGTATTTTCAAGTTAGAGACTCAAAGCTCTGAAAACAGCGTTTCTGCTCAGAAGGAAAACAGTTTATGCAATGTTACTGAAACTCAATCCAACATTAAAAATCTATTATGTGCATGAATAAAATCATGTTTGCAATGCAGAAAGACACTTATTAATGTGTTAGAAGTGTTTTGCATGTATTTTCAAGTTAGAGACTCAAAGCTCTGAAAACAGCGTTTCTGCTCAGAAGGAGAGTGGTTTTATGCAATGTTACTGAAACTCAATCCAACATTAAAAATCTATTATGTGCATGGATAAAATCATGTTTGCAATGCAGAAAGACACTTTCTAATGTGTTAGAAGTGTTTTGCATGTATTTTCAAGTTAGAGACTCAAAGCTCTGAAAACAGCATTTCTGCTCAGAAGGAAAGTGGTTTTATGCAGTTACTGAAACTCAATCCAACATTAAAAATCTATTATGTGCATGAATAAAATCATGTTTGCAATGGAGAAAGACACTTATTAATGTGTTAGAAGTGTTTTGCATGTATTTTCAAGTTAGAGACTCAAAGCTCTGAAAACAGTGTTTCTGCTCAGAAAAAAAAGTGGGTTTATGCAATGTTACTGAAAATCAATCCAACATTAAAATTCTAATATGTGCATGAATAAAATCATGTTTGCAATGCAGAAAGACACTTTTTAATGTGTTAGAAGTGTTTTGCATGCATTTTCAAGTTAGAGACTCAAAGCTCTGAAAACAGCGTTTCTGCTCAGAAGGAAAGTGGTTTTATGCAATGTTACTGAAACTCAATCCAACATTAAAAATTTATTATGTGCATGAATAAAATCATGTTTGCAATGCAGAAAGACACTTTCTCATGTGTTAGAAGTGTTTTGCATGTATTTTCAAGTTAGTGACTCAAAGCTCTGAAAACAGCGTTTCTGCTCAGAAGAAAAAAGTGGGTTTATGCATTGTTACTGAAAATCAATCCAACATTAAAATTCTAATATGTGCATGAATAAAATCATGTTTGCAATGCAGAAAGACACTTTTTAATGTGTTAGAAGTGTTTTGCATGCATTTTCAAGTTAGAGACTCAAAGCTCTGAAAACAGCGTTTCTGCTCAGAAGGAGAGTGGTTTTATGCAATGTTACTGAAACTCAATCCAACATTAAAAATCTATTATGTGCATGAATAAAATCATGTTTGCAATGCAGAAAGACACTTTCTAATGTGTTAGAAGTGTTTTGCATGTATTTTCAAGTTAGAGACTCAAAGCTCTGAAAACAGCGTTTCTGCTCAGAAGAAAAAAGTGGGTTTATGCAATGTTACTGAAACTCAATCCAACATTAAAAATCTATTATGTGCATGAATAAAATCATGTTTGCAATGCAGAAAGACACTTATTAATGTGTTAGAAGTGTTTTGCATGTATTTTCAAGTTAGAGACTCAAAGCTCTGAAAACAGCGTTTCTGCTCAGAAGAAAAAAGTGAGTTCATGCAATGTTACTAAAACTCAATCCAACATTAAAAATCTAATATGTGCATGAATAAAATGATGTTTGCAATGCAGAAAGACACTTTTTAATGTGTTAGAAGTGTTTTGCATGTATTTTCAAGTTAGAGACTCAAAGCCCTGAAAACAGCGTTGCTGCTCAGAAGGAAAGTGGTTTTATGCAATGTTACTGAAACTCAATCCAACATTAAAAATCTATTATGTGCATGAATAAAATCATGTTTGCAATGCAGAAAGACACTTTCTAATGTGTTAGAAGTGTTTTGCATGTATTTTCAAGTTAGAGACTCAAAGCTCTGAAAACAGCATTTCTGCTCAGAAGGAAAGTGGTTTTATGCAGTTACTGAAACTCAATCCAACATTAAAAATCTATTATGTGCATGAATAAAATCATGTTTGCAATGCAGAAAGACACTTATTAATGTGTTAGAAGTGTTTTGCATGTATTTTCAAGTTAGAGACTCAAAGCTATGAAAACAGCGTTTCTGCTCAGAAGGAAAACAGTTTATGCAATGTTACTGAAACTCAATCCAACATTAAAAATCTATTATGTGCATGAATAAAATCATGTTTGCAATGCAGAAAGACACTTATTTATGTGTTAGAAGTGTTTTGCATGTATTTTCAAGTTAGTGACTCAAAGCTCTGAAAACAGCGTTTCTGCTCAGAAGGAGAGTGGTTTTATGCAATGTTACTGAAACTCAATCCAACATTAAAAATCTATTATGTGCATGGATAAAATCATGTTTGCAATGCAGAAAGACACTTTCTAATGTGTTAGAAGTGTTTTGCATGTATTTTCAAGTTAGAGACTCAAAGCTCTGAAAACAGCATTTCTGCTCAGAAGGAAAGTGGTTTTATGCAGTTACTGAAACTCAATCCAACATTAAAAATCTATTATGTGCATGAATAAAATCATGTTTGCAATGCAGAAAGACACTTTCTCATGTGTTAGAAGTGTTTTGCATGTATTTTCAAGTTAGAGACTCAAAGCTCTGAAAACAACGTTTCTGCTCAGAAGAAAAAAGTGGGTTTATGCAATGTTACTGAAACTCAATCCAACATTAAAAATCTCTTATGTGCATGAATAAAATCATGTTTGCAATGCAAAAAGACAATTTTTAATGTGTTAGAAGTGTTTTGCATGCATTTTCAAGTTAGAGACTCAAAGCTCTGAAAACAGCGTTTCTGCTCAGAAGAAAAAATTGAGTTTATGCAATGTTACTGAAACTCAATCCAACATTAAAAATCTAATATGTGCATGAATAAAATGATGTTTGCAATTCAGAAAGACACTTTTTAATGTGTTAGAAGTGTTTTGCATGTATTTTCAAGTTAGAGACTCAAAGCCCTGAAAACAGCGTTGCTGCTCAGAAGGAAAGTGGTTTTATGCAATGTTACTGAAACTCAATCCAACATTAAAAATCTATTATGTGCATGAATAAAATCATGTTTGCAATGCAGAAAGACACTTTTTAATGTGTTTGAAGTGTTTTGCATGAATTTTCAAGATAGAGACTCAAAGCTCTGAAAACAGCGTTTCTGCTCAGAAGAAAAAAGTGGGTTTATGCAATGTTACTGAAACTCAATCCAACATTAAAAATCTAATATGTGCATGAATAAAATGATGTTTGCAATTCAGAAAGACACTTTTTAATGTGTTAGAAGTGTTTTGCATGTATTTTCAAGTTAGAGACTCAAAGCCCTGAAAACAGCGTTGCTGCTCAGAAGGAAAGTGGTTTTATGCAATGTTACTGAAACTCAATCCAACATTAAAAATCTATTATGTGCATGAATAAAATCATGTTTGCAATGCAGAAAGACACTTTTTAATGTGTTTGAAGTGTTTTGCATGCATTTTCAAGATAGAGAATCAAAGCTCTGAAAACAGCGTTTCTGCTCAGAAGAAAAGTGGGTTTATGCAATGTTACTGAAACTCAATCCAACATTAAAATCTATTATGTGCATGAATAAAATCATGTTTGCAATGCAGAAAGACACTTATTAATGTGTTAGAAGTGTTTTGCATGTATTTTCAAGTTAGTGACTCAAAGCTCTGAAAACAGCGTTTCTGCTCAGAAGAAAAAAGTGGGTTTATGCATTGTTACTGAAAATCAATCCAACATTAAAATTCTAATATGTGCATGAATAAAATCATGTTTGCAATGCAGAAAGACACTTTTTAATGTGTTAGAAGTGTTTTGCATGCATTTTCAAGTTAGAGACTCAAAGCTCTGAAAACAGCGTTTCTGCTCAGAAGAAAAAAGTGGGTTTATGCAATGTTACTGAAACTCAATCCAACATTAAAAATCTATTATGTGCATGAATAAAATCATGTTTGCAATGCAGAAAGACACTTTTTAATGTGTTAGAAGTGTTTTGCATTCATTTTCAAGTTAGAGACTCAAAGCTCTGAAAACAGCGTTTCTGCTCAGAAGGAGAGTGGTTTTATGCAATGTTACTGAAACTCAATCCAACATTAAAAATCTATTATGTGCATGAATAAAATCATGTTTGCAATGCAGAAAGACACTTATTAATGTGTTAGAAGTGTTTTGCATGTATTTTCAAGTTAGAGACTCAAAGCTCTGAAAACAGCGTGTCTGCTCAGAAGAAAAAAGTGAGTTTATGCAATGTTACTAAAACTCAATCCAACATTAAAAATTTAATATGTGCATGAATAAAATGATGTTTGCAATGCAGAAAGACACTTTTTAATGTGTTAGAAGTGTTTTGCATGTATTTTCAAGTTAGAGACTCAAAGCCCTGAAAACAGCGTTGCTGCTCAGAAGGAAAGGGGTTTTATGCAATGTTACTGAAACTCAATCCAACATTAAAAATCTATTATGTGCATGAATAAAATCATGTTTGCAATGCAGAAAGACACTTTTTAATGTGTTTGAAGTGTTTTGCATGTATTTTCAAGATAGAGACTCAAAGCTATGAAAACAGCGTTTCTGCTCAGAAGGAAAACAGTTTATGCAATGTTACTGAAACTCAATCCAACATTAAAAATCTATTATGTGCATGAATAAAATCATGTTTGCAATGCAGAAAGACACTTATTAATGTGTTAGAAGTGTTTTGCATGTATTTTCAAGTTAGTGACTCAAAGCTCTGAAAACAGCGTTTCTGCTCAGAAGAAAAGTGGGTTTATGCAATGTTACTGAAACTCAATCCAACATTAAAAATCTATTATGTGCATGAATAAAATCATGTTTGCAATGCAGAAAGACACTTATTAATGTGTTAGAAGTGTTTTGCATGTATTTTCAAGTTAGAGACTCAAAGCTCTGAAAACAGCGTTTCTGCTCAGAAGGAAAACAGTTTATGCAATGTTACTGAAACTCAATCCAACATTAAAAATCTATTATGTGCATGAATAAAATCATGTTTGCAATGCAGAAAGACACTTATTAATGTGTTAGAAGTGTTTTGCATGTATTTTCAAGTTAGAGACTCAAAGCTCTGAAAACAGCGTTTCTGCTCAGAAGGAGAGTGGTTTTATGCAATGTTACTGAAACTCAATCCAACATTAAAAATCTATTATGTGCATGGATAAAATCATGTTTGCAATGCAGAAAGACACTTTCTAATGTGTTAGAAGTGTTTTGCATGTATTTTCAAGTTAGAGACTCAAAGCTCTGAAAACAGCATTTCTGCTCAGAAGGAAAGTGGTTTTATGCAGTTACTGAAACTCAATCCAACATTAAAAATCTATTATGTGCATGAATAAAATCATGTTTGCAATGGAGAAAGACACTTATTAATGTGTTAGAAGTGTTTTGCATGTATTTTCAAGTTAGAGACTCAAAGCTCTGAAAACAGTGTTTCTGCTCAGAAAAAAAAGTGGGTTTATGCAATGTTACTGAAAATCAATCCAACATTAAAATTCTAATATGTGCATGAATAAAATCATGTTTGCAATGCAGAAAGACACTTTTTAATGTGTTAGAAGTGTTTTGCATGCATTTTCAAGTTAGAGACTCAAAGCTCTGAAAACAGCGTTTCTGCTCAGAAGGAAAGTGGTTTTATGCAATGTTACTGAAACTCAATCCAACATTAAAAATTTATTATGTGCATGAATAAAATCATGTTTGCAATGCAGAAAGACACTTTCTCATGTGTTAGAAGTGTTTTGCATGTATTTTCAAGTTAGTGACTCAAAGCTCTGAAAACAGCGTTTCTGCTCAGAAGAAAAAAGTGGGTTTATGCATTGTTACTGAAAATCAATCCAACATTAAAATTCTAATATGTGCATGAATAAAATCATGTTTGCAATGCAGAAAGACACTTTTTAATGTGTTAGAAGTGTTTTGCATGCATTTTCAAGTTAGAGACTCAAAGCTCTGAAAACAGCGTTTCTGCTCAGAAGGAGAGTGGTTTTATGCAATGTTACTGAAACTCAATCCAACATTAAAAATCTATTATGTGCATGAATAAAATCATGTTTGCAATGCAGAAAGACACTTTCTAATGTGTTAGAAGTGTTTTGCATGTATTTTCAAGTTAGAGACTCAAAGCTCTGAAAACAGCGTTTCTGCTCAGAAGAAAAAAGTGGGTTTATGCAATGTTACTGAAACTCAATCCAACATTAAAAATCTATTATGTGCATGAATAAAATCATGTTTGCAATGCAGAAAGACACTTATTAATGTGTTAGAAGTGTTTTGCATGTATTTTCAAGTTAGAGACTCAAAGCTCTGAAAACAGCGTTTCTGCTCAGAAGAAAAAAGTGAGTTCATGCAATGTTACTAAAACTCAATCCAACATTAAAAATCTAATATGTGCATGAATAAAATGATGTTTGCAATGCAGAAAGACACTTTTTAATGTGTTAGAAGTGTTTTGCATGTATTTTCAAGTTAGAGACTCAAAGCCCTGAAAACAGCGTTGCTGCTCAGAAGGAAAGTGGTTTTATGCAATGTTACTGAAACTCAATCCAACATTAAAAATCTATTATGTGCATGAATAAAATCATGTTTGCAATGCAGAAAGACACTTTTTAATGTGTTTGAAGTGTTTTGCATGTATTTTCAAGATAGAGACTCAAAGCTCTGAAAACAGCGTTTCTGCTCAGAAGAAAAGTGGGTTTATGCAATGTTACTGAAACTCAATCCAACATTAAAAATCTATTATGTGCATGAATAAAATCATGTTTGCAATGCAGAAAGACACTTATTAATGTGTTAGAAGTGTTTTGCATGTATTTTCAAGTTAGAGACTCAAAGCTCTGAAAACAGCGTTTCTGCTCAGAAGGAGAGTGGTTTTATGCAATGTTACTGAAACTCAATCCAACATTAAAAATCTATTATGTGCATGAATAAAATCATGTTTGCAATGCAGAAAGACACTTTCTAATGTGTTAGAAGTGTTTTGCATGTATTTTCAAGTTAGAGACTCAAAGCTCTGAAAACAGCGTTTCTGCTCAGAAGGAAAACAGTTTATGCAATGTTACTGAAACTCAATCCAACATTAAAAATCTATTATGTGCATGAATAAAATCATGTTTGCAATGCAGAAAGACACTTATTAATGTGTTAGAAGTGTTTTGCATGTATTTTCAAGTTAGAGACTCAAAGCTCTGAAAACTCTCTGGGTTACTTTTCAGTAACCTTGTTCCCTGAGAGAGCGGAACGAGATGCTGCGCTTGCTAAAGCGCTATGGGAACGTCTCTATTCGTGACCAGCTGTGAAAACTGTGTGTAACACGTCAACAGAGTTGACCCGGAGGTATTATAGCCTCGGTTGATGACGTCATCAGAGCGCACCGTGACACGTAGGCTATAAATAGATGAGCCGCAGGTGCATCGTCAGGATATTTTGTCTGAAGAGCAGTCCTGCTGGACATCTTCAGCACGGCCTGATAGCGCAGCATCTCGTTCCGCTCTCTCAGGGAACAAGGTTACTGAAAAGTAACCCAGAGAGTTCCCTTTTGAGAGCTACACTCGATGCTGCGCTTGCTAAAGCGCTATGGGAACGAGAATACCCACGCCGCCGTGCTTGAACATGTCTGGACCCCTATGGCTGTGCAGGTGTGTTTCACAAGAACGCAAGGAGGCCTAGACATTAGCTTGCGATGTCGACTCAAGGACGTGAGAGCCCGGAGTGGCATGAACATCCAAACTATAAAATCTTATAAATGAGTGCGGAGAGGACCAGCCTGCCGCACCACAAACTTGTAGCAGGGGAGGGCCCCTTGCCAACGCATTGGACGAGGCGACCCCTCTGGTGGAGTGAGCCCTTTGACCTATAGGCGAAGCTTGACCGCGCGCCTCATAGGCAAGAGCAATAGCATCCCTAACCCAATGAGACATAGTCTGCTTGGAGGCAGCTGCCCTTCTGTTATGGATACCATAACAGATGAAAAGTTGCTCTGACTTACGCCACTGGCTAGTGCGGTGGACGTAAGCCTGAAGAGCACGGACTGGACACAGTCTATGAGATACCTGCTGCTCCGGCGTTAAAAAACGGTGGAGGACAGAAGGCTTCAAGAATGACCGGATGACCAGCCGAGAATGGAACCTTGGGCAGATAATCAGGATGAGGATGCAAATTACTTTCACCATACCTGGGGCAAAGTCTAAGCAGGATGACGAGATAGACAGAGCCTGCATATTCCCAATTCTCTTTAAAGAGGTTATTGCCATTAGAAAAACCATTTTAAAAGTCAGAAGTTCATAGACGCTGACTCCAAAGGTTCAAAAAGGGGGGTCCAACCAGACCCTCCAGGACTGTTAGATAAGTCCCAGGAAGGGATCTTGGTCTTAACTGGAGGCCTCAGTCGTCTGGCTCCGCAGAGGAAGCGAGAGATCAGAGGGTGTCTCCCGAGTGGTGCACCGTCAATTAAGGCGTGGCAAGCCGAAAGAGCGGCCACATAAACCCTAAGAGTAACAGGACATTTGCCTGTTAATAACTTACCTTGCATTAAGTCCAGTACTGAAGCAATATGGCAGTTAACTGGATCTACATTGTGCTCTGCGCACCACCTTTCAAAAGGTCCCCATTGATGGCATAATTTTTCCTAGTGGAGGGAGCCCTAGCACTTAGGATGGTCTCAATAACGGCAGGTGAAAGCCCAGTGTCCCTCAGTTGGTTCCCCTCAGGGGCCAAACATGAAGATTCCACAGGTCGGGCCTGGGATGGAATATCATTCCCCCCGCCTGAGATAGAAGGTCCCTCCTCTGCGGAATCGCCATGGCGAGCCGTCGAGGAGAGATATTATCTCTGAGAGCCATGCTTAGTTCGGCCAACATGATGCCACCAACAGGAGGCAAATCCCTTGTTGGCGAACCCTGGCTAGAACCCCTGGGGGCAGAGAAAGACTGGAGGAAACGCATACAGGCGCAATTTGCGTCATGTGTGTGATATCGCATCCAGACCCAAGGGAGCTGGGTGACTTAGAGAGAAGTAGAGGGGACATTGCGCTATCTGAAAAGAGGCGAAGAGGTCCACTTCCGTCTGATAAAAACTGTTCCAGATCTGATTCACTATCTCTGGGTGGAGTTTCCACTCCCCTGTTGGTAGTGTCTGTCTGAACAGTGAATCTGCTCCCACGTTCAAATGCCCTGGAATGTACACTGCCCTGAATGACAGGAACTTTCCTTGGGCCCAGAGAAAAATCTGTCTCGCTATCCTGCTAGGTTGCGAGAGCGAAGACCTCCCTGGTGATTTAAGTAAGAGATTGCCGCTGTGTTGTCCACCCGCACTAGGACATAACAGCCTCTTAATTGAAGGAGAAAATATTTCAGAGCCAGAAATATAGCCATCAACTCGAGGCAGCTGATGTGCCAAACGAGCTGACGGCCCTCCCGTGCCCCTTAAGCTGGACGACCACTTAAGGCCGCTACCCAGCTCATCAGGGAGGCATCCGTCGTTAGCATTTTTGCGACGACAAGGAGCCCTTAGAGTGGGACCCAAAGTAAAATACCGGGGTCTGAACCACATAGTTAGTGTACGAAGCCATTACGGCGCGCCACTTTTATTTGCCTTAAAGGATTGGCTCTTGGATAAAATCCTTCGGCTTTTAACCACAACTGAAACTGTCTCATGAGCAACAGCACCAAGGGAATCACCGTGGATGCTGATGCCATGAAACCTAACATTGTTGGCACTGACGAACAGTGCATTCTTGGCCTGGCCTGACTTGGTCATGGTCTACTGAATGGTCTCGATTCGAGCGGGAAGCTGCTGCGCCCACATCGTAACCGAATCCCAAAAGATTCCGAAATAAAAAATTCTCAAGGTAGGAGAAAGAACACTTTCCTTGGTGTTGAGTCTCAACCCTAGAAAAATCATATGAGCTAACACGATGTTTCGTGATGGATCTCCATCTCTCGCGATTGTGCTCAGAATTGACCAATTGTTTATACAGTCCAAAACGCGAATGCCCAGGAGTCGTAATGGAGCCCTGTGCTGCATCCATGCATTTTGTGTATGTGCGGGTGACCAGGCTAGGCCGAATGGAAGAACCCGAAATTGGTACGCTTTGCCCCCTAAAGCGCACCTCAGGAATTTCCTGTGATGTGGCAATATTTCTATGAAAGAAATATATATATATATGCGTCCTTCAGATCGATTGTGACAAACCAAACGCAATGTTGAATTTGATTCACAACCAAATTGATAATTAACATCTTGAACTTGAGTGCTTTGACTGAATGGTTTAAGCCTCAAAGATCTAAGATTGGACGCAGTCCCCCATCTTACTGAGAACCAAGAAGTATCTGCTGTAACAGTCTGACTTTCTCTCTGGCAGAGGAACATGTTATATGGCCTCTGTGCTCAGAAGAGATTGTAGCTCTTGTGACAATACGTGCATCAACTCCGGCTTCACGGAAGTGAGAAACCACGCCGTTGAAACGCAGAGGATGATGACAGAATTGAATTCTGTATTTTACTGTCTTTAGCACCCAAAGGGAGATGCCTGACAGAGATTTTCATGCTGCCAGACTCTCTGAGAGTGGTATAATTTTGATACTTCCTTTTGAGGGGGTGTCAGATGTTCCGCGTCCAGGATGACAGCTGGAAGCAACGGAACATCCAACATTTCACTGGAAACTTCTGCCCCCCGAAACACACGAAGTGGCGGGGAAGGAGAGTTTTATGATGTTATTAGGAAGGGGCGACAAGATCTAACTGCGCCCCCTTCCGCGAGGGGGGGGGGGCTACCCCACTGATTGCCGGACCATTAGGACTTCCTCTTTTTGTTAATGAAAGTCCTGAGGTCCGGCTTGGGATTTTGCTGAACGTGGTGTACCCTCCAATTCCCACGAGGGGGAGCGCGCTCAGCCACGCTCAGCTTTGAACTTCCCTGGGTTTTGAAGGACCGGGGTGAGGCTGGGCAGACAGCCCCTCCCCTTGAGTGCGGCGAGGAAAGAATTTCTGAAAATTCTACATGCTTCATGTTTTTTAATCCCCTAAAATCTGGTGACTACTGAGTCAACAGAGTCAACAAATAAGCCAGAGGAAAACACAAGGGAAAAAATCCAACAGGAATAAAGTATCTTTCTCTTTAAATCCTGTTAGATTTAGCCGCAAATGCCTCTCTGTGCTGACTAAAGCAATCATTGAACGGCCGATGGTTTACACGGGCCGTCTGCTAGGTCGCACAGAGAGACAGATCTTTGCTCAACGGAGCTCCGCCCACACTCAATTCCTTCAATAAGTCGGCCTGGTATGCCTGCAACATAGTTTCATTATGTGCAGCGCAGTACAAGCCTGACTTGCAGCTTAGTAAGCTTTACCCACTAACGTTAATGTAATACGATAGGTTTCACTTTCGGTTTAGTGGGGAAGGGCTTTTTAATTGAAGATGCCGAAGCGGGCGAGAGATAGCTCACGAGCGTCTTTTCAAACCCGAGGCATCTCCGTATACCCTCGCGAATTTACACCCACGATAGTCGAAAAAAGTCGACGTCGAAGGCACAAAGACGCGAGAAGTATATGGTTTTAATTCATGATTAAAACAGTTTATTATGTTTGGGGGTTTTTTGTTTGCATAGCCAGTCAAGCTGTAACCTGGCAACAGCACGAGCAACCACCTCTAGCAATTCCGCTACAGATTCTTTCGTGTGAGAAATGCTCAAAGGCTGGCTGCTCGAACAAAGAAAAACGTCATCCCTCTCATGAACCGAAGAAGCAAGAGCGCGCTTCGTGATCACGAGAGGGAATGTTAGGATTTGGTGACACGGCAAGCGAAAGGGACAGACCCGTCTCTTGCTCATGAACCAAATCCATATGAGAACCCCACGATGTTAATGTGGGTGCGGAATGGAAATAGTTCAGACGGGAGCGAAGCATTTAAACTGTGAGAAGATCACAGTGCTCGCATCCGCCTTTCTCTATCGCCATAACCGCATGTTCTTCCCCCAAACAAACAAAGCAGTAATCGTGTGTGTCTAACTCACTCATAGGACAAGAGCAAGGAGGCACACAGCGCTTACAGCTTTGTAGACTCATTCTCTGCTTTCAAACTGTTAAACACGTTGAACAAGAGAGAAAGAAAGAGAATGAAAGTTCTGCACACTGACTGCTGACAACTAACTCCTAACAAGATCAATAGTTTGATTTGAGAGAGAGAGAGAGTTCTTGCCACACACACGCACAGAATGATCTGAAGACAAAAGACCTGACGATGCACCTGCGGCTCATCTATTTATAGCCTACGTGTCACGGTGCGCTCTGATGACGTCATCAACCGAGGCTATAATACCTCCGGGTCAACTCTGTTGACGTGTTACACACAGTTTTCACAGCTGGTCACGAATAGAGACGTTCCCATAGCGCTTTAGCAAGCGCAGCATCGAGTGTAGCTCTCAAAAGGGAACAGCGTTTCTGCTCAGAAGGAGAGTGGTTTTATGCAATGTTACTGAAACTCAATCCAACATTAAAAATCTATTATGTGCATGGATAAAATCATGTTTGCAATGCAGAAAGACACTTTCTAATGTGTTAGAAGTGTTTTGCATGTATTTTTAAGTTAGAGACTCAAAGCTCTGAAAACAGCGTTTCTGCTCAGAAGAAAAAAGTGGGTTTATGCAATGTTACTGAAACTCAATCCAACATTAAAAATCTATTATGTGCATGAATAAAATCATGTTTGCAATGCAGAAAGACACTTTTTAATGTGTCAGAAGTGTTTTGCATGTATTTTCAAGTTAGAGACTCAAAGCCCTGAAAACAGCGTTTGCTGCTCAGAAGGAAAGTGGTTTTATGCAATGTTACTGAAACTCAATCCAACATTAAAAATCTATTATGTGCATGAATAAAATCATGTTTGCAATGCAGAAAGACACTTTTTAATGTGTCAGAAGTGTTTTGCATGTATTTTCAAGTTAGAGACTCAAAGCCCTGAAAACAGCGTTGCTGCTCAGAAGGAAAGTGGGTTTATGCAATGTTACTGAAACTCAATCCAACATTAAAAATCTATTATGTGCATGAATAAAATCATGTTTGCAATGAAGAAAGACACTTATTAATGTGTTAGAAGTGTTTTGCATGTATTTTCAAGTTAGAGACTCAAAGCTCTGAAAACAGCGTTTCTGCTCAGAAGGAAATCAGTTTATGCAATGTTACTGAAACTCAATCCAACATTAAAAATCTATTATGTACATGAATAAAATCATGTTTGCAATGCAGAAAGACACTTATTAATGTGTTTGAAGTGTTTTGCATGTATTTTCACGTTAGAGACTCAAAGCTCTGAAAACAGCATTTCTGCTCAGAAGGAAAGTGGTTTTATGCAGTTACTGAAACTCAATCCAACATTAAAAATCTATTATGTGCATGAATAAAATCATGTTTGCAATGCAGAAAGACACTTATTAATGTGTTAGAAGTGTTTTGCATGTATTTTCAAGTTAGAGACTCAAAGCTCTGAAAACAGCGTTTCTGCTCAGAAGGAAAGTGGTTTTATGCAATGTTACTGAAACTCAATCCAACATTAAAAATCTATTATGTGCATGAATAAAATATGTTTGCAATGCAGAAAGACAATTTTTAATGTGTTAGAAGTGTTTTGCATGCATTTTCAAGTTAGAGACTCAAAGCTCTGAAAACAGCGTTTCTGCTCAGAAGAAAAAAGTGGGTTTATGCAATGTTACTGAAAATCAATCCAACATTAAAAATCTATTATGTGCATGAATAAAATCATGTTTGCAATGCAGAAAGACACTTATTAATGTGTTAGAAGTGTTTTGCATTTTTTTTAAGTTAGAGACTCAAAGCTCTGAAAACAGCGTTTCTGCTCAGAAGAAAAAAGTGAGTTTATGCAATGTTACTAAAACTCAATCCAACATTAAAAATCTAATATGTGCATGAATAAAATCATGTTTGCAATGCAGAAAGACACTTTCTAATGTGTTAGAAGTGTTTTGCATGTATTTTCAAGTTAGAGACTCAAAGCTCTGAAAACAGCATTTCTGCTCAGAAGGAAAGTGGTTTTATGCAGTTACTGAAACTCAATCCAACATTAAAAATCTATTATGTGCATGAATAAAATCATGTTTGCAATGCAGAAAGACAATTTTTAATGTGTTAGAAGTGTTTTGCATGCATTTTCAAGTTAGAGACTCAAAGCTCTGAAAACAGCGTTTCTGCTCAGAAGAAAAAAGTGGGTTTATGCAATGTTACTGAAAATCAATCCAACATTAGAAATCTATTATGTGCATGAATAAAATCATGTTTGCAATGCAGAAAGACACTTATTAATGTGTTAGAAGTGTTTTGCATATATTTTCAAGTTAGTGACTCAAAGCTCTGAAAACAGCGTTTCTGTTCAGAAGAAAAAAGTGGGTTTATGCAATGTTACTGAAACTCAATCCAACATTAAAAATCTATTATGTGCATGAATAAAATCATGTTTGCAATGCAGAAAGACACTTTTTAATGTGTTTGAAGTGTTTTGCATGTATTTTCAAGATAGAGACTCAAAGCTCTGAAAACAGCGTTTCTGCTCAGAAGAAAAGTGGGTTTATGCAATGTTACTGAAACTCAATCCAACATTAAAAATCTATTATGTGCATGAATAAAATCATGTTTGCAATGAAGAAAGACACTTATTAATGTGTTAGAAGTGTTTTGCATGTATTTTCAAGTTAGAGACTCAAAGCTCTGAAAACAGCGTTTCTGCTCAGAAGGAGAGTGGTTTTATGCAATGTTACTGAAACTCAATCCAACATTAAAAATCTATTATGTGCATGAATAAAATCATGTTTGCAATGCAGAAAGACACTTTCTAATGTGTTAGAAGTGTTTTGCATGTATTTTCAAGTTAGAGACTCAAAGCTCTGAAAACAGCGTTTCTGCTCAGAAGGAAAACAGTTTATGCAATGTTACTGAAACTCAATCCAACATTAAAAATCTATTATGTGCATGAATAAAATCATGTTTGCAATGCAGAAAGACACTTATTAATGTGTTAGAAGTGTTTTGCATGTATTTTCAAGTTAGAGACTCAAAGCTCTGAAAACAGCGTTTCTGCTCAGAAGGAGAGTGGTTTTATGCAATGTTACTGAAACTCAATCCAACATTAAAAATCTATTATGTGCATGGATAAAATCATGTTTGCAATGCAGAAAGACACTTTCTAATGTGTTAGAAGTGTTTTGCATGTATTTTTAAGTTAGAGACTCAAAGCTCTGAAAACAGCGTTTCTGCTCAGAAGAAAAAAGTGGGTTTATGCAATGTTACTGAAACTCAATCCAACATTAAAAATCTATTATGTGCATGAATAAAATCATGTTTGCAATGCAGAAAGACACTTTTTAATGTGTCAGAAGTGTTTTGCATGTATTTTCAAGTTAGAGACTCAAAGCCCTGAAAACAGCGTTGCTGCTCAGAAGGAAAGTGGTTTTATGCAATGTTACTGAAACTCAATCCAACATTAAAAATCTATTATGTGCATGAATAAAATCATGTTTGCAATGCAGAAAGACACTTTTTAATGTGTCAGAAGTGTTTTGCATGTATTTTCAAGTTAGAGACTCAAAGCCCTGAAAACAGCGTTGCTGCTCAGAAGGAAAGTGGGTTTATGCAATGTTACTGAAACTCAATCCAACATTAAAAATCTATTATGTGCATGAATAAAATCATGTTTGCAATGAAGAAAGACACTTATTAATGTGTTAGAAGTGTTTTGCATGTATTTTCAAGTTAGAGACTCAAAGCTCTGAAAACAGCGTTTCTGCTCAGAAGGAAATCAGTTTATGCAATGTTACTGAAACTCAATCCAACATTAAAAATCTATTATGTACATGAATAAAATCATGTTTGCAATGCAGAAAGACACTTATTAATGTGTTTGAAGTGTTTTGCATGTATTTTCAAGTTAGAGACTCAAAGCTCTGAAAACAGCATTTCTGCTCAGAAGGAAAGTGGTTTTATGCAGTTACTGAAACTCAATCCAACATTAAAAATCTATTATGTGCATGAATAAAATCATGTTTGCAATGCAGAAAGACACTTATTAATGTGTTAGAAGTGTTTTGCATGTATTTTCAAGTTAGAGACTCAAAGCTCTGAAAACAGCGTTTCTGCTCAGAAGGAAAGTGGTTTTATGCAATGTTACTGAAACTCAATCCAACATTAAAAATCTATTATGTGCATGAATAAAATATGTTTGCAATGCAGAAAGACAATTTTTAATGTGTTAGAAGTGTTTTGCATGCATTTTCAAGTTAGAGACTCAAAGCTCTGAAAACAGCGTTTCTGCTCAGAAGAAAAAAGTGGGTTTATGCAATGTTACTGAAAATCAATCCAACATTAAAAATCTATTATGTGCATGAATAAAATCATGTTTGCAATGCAGAAAGACACTTATTAATGTGTTAGAAGTGTTTTGCATTTTTTTTAAGTTAGAGACTCAAAGCTCTGAAAACAGCGTTTCTGCTCAGAAGAAAAAAGTGAGTTTATGCAATGTTACTAAAACTCAATCCAACATTAAAAATCTAATATGTGCATGAATAAAATCATGTTTGCAATGCAGAAAGACACTTTCTAATGTGTTAGAAGTGTTTTGCATGTATTTTCAAGTTAGAGACTCAAAGCTCTGAAAACAGCATTTCTGCTCAGAAGGAAAGTGGTTTTATGCAGTTACTGAAACTCAATCCAACATTAAAAATCTATTATGTGCATGAATAAAATCATGTTTGCAATGCAGAAAGACACTTATTAATGTGTTAGAAGTGTTTTGCATGTATTTTCAAGTTAGAGACTCAAAGCTATGAAAACAGCGTTTCTGCTCAGAAGGAAAGTGGTTTTATGCAATGTTACTGAAACTCAATCCAACATTAAAAATCTATTATGTGCATGAATAAAATCATGTTTGCAATGCAGAAAGACAATTTTTAATGTGTTAGAAGTGTTTTGCATGCATTTTCAAGTTAGAGACTCAAAGCTCTGAAAACAGCGTTTCTGCTCAGAAGAAAAAAGTGGGTTTATGCAATGTTACTGAAAATCAATCCAACATTAGAAATCTATTATGTGCATGAATAAAATCATGTTTGCAATGCAGAAAGACACTTATTAATGTGTTAGAAGTGTTTTGCATATATTTTCAAGTTAGTGACTCAAAGCTCTGAAAACAGCGTTTCTGTTCAGAAGAAAAAAGTGGGTTTATGCAATGTTACTGAAACTCAATCCAACATTAAAAATCTATTATGTGCATGAATAAAATCATGTTTGCAATGCAGAAAGACACTTTTTAATGTGTTTGAAGTGTTTTGCATGTATTTTCAAGATAGAGACTCAAAGCTCTGAAAACAGCGTTTCTGCTCAGAAGAAAAGTGGGTTTATGCAATGTTACTGAAACTCAATCCAACATTAAAAATCTATTATGTGCATGAATAAAATCATGTTTGCAATGAAGAAAGACACTTATTAATGTGTTAGAAGTGTTTTGCATGTATTTTCAAGTTAGAGACTCAAAGCTATGAAAACAGCGTTTCTGCTCAGAAGGAAATCAGTTTATGCAATGTTACTGAAACTCAATCCAACATTAAAAATCTATTATGTACATGAATAAAATCATGTTTGCAATGCAGAAAGACACTTATTAATGTGTTAGAAGTGTTTTGCATGTATTTTCAAGTTAGTGACTCAAAGCTCTGAAAACAGCGTTTCTGCTCAGAAGGAGAGTGGTTTTATGCAATGTTACTGAAACTCAATCCAACATTAAAAATCTATTATGTGCATGGATAAAATCATGTTTGCAATGCAGAAAGACACTTTCTAATGTGTTAGAAGTGTTTTGCATGTATTTTCAAGTTAGAGACTCAAAGCTCTGAAAACAGCATTTCTGCTCAGAAGGAAAGTGGTTTTATGCAGTTACTGAAACTCAATCCAACATTAAAAATCTATTATGTACATGAATAAAATCATGTTTGCAATGCAGAAAGACACTTATTAATGTGTTTGAAGTGTTTTGCATGTATTTTCAAGTTAGAGACTCAAAGCTCTGAAAACAGCATTTCTGCTCAGAAGGAAAGTGGTTTTATGCAGTTACTGAAACTCAATCCAACATTAAAAATCTATTATGTGCATGAATAAAATCATGTTTGCAATGCAGAAAGACACTTATTAATGTGTTAGAAGTGTTTTGCATGTATTTTCAAGTTAGAGACTCAAAGCTCTGAAAACAGCGTTTCTGCTCAGAAGGAAAGTGGTTTTATGCAATGTTACTGAAACTCAATCCAACATTAAAAATCTATTATGTGCATGAATAAAATATGTTTGCAATGCAGAAAGACAATTTTTAATGTGTTAGAAGTGTTTTGCATGCATTTTCAAGTTAGAGACTCAAAGCTCTGAAAACAGCGTTTCTGCTCAGAAGAAAAAAGTGGGTTTATGCAATGTTACTGAAAATCAATCCAACATTAAAAATCTATTATGTGCATGAATAAAATCATGTTTGCAATGCAGAAAGACACTTATTAATGTGTTAGAAGTGTTTTGCATTTTTTTTAAGTTAGAGACTCAAAGCTCTGAAAACAGCGTTTCTGCTCAGAAGAAAAAAGTGAGTTTATGCAATGTTACTAAAACTCAATCCAACATTAAAAATCTAATATGTGCATGAATAAAATCATGTTTGCAATGCAGAAAGACACTTTCTAATGTGTTAGAAGTGTTTTGCATGTATTTTCAAGTTAGAGACTCAAAGCTCTGAAAACAGCATTTCTGCTCAGAAGGAAAGTGGTTTTATGCAGTTACTGAAACTCAATCCAACATTAAAAATCTATTATGTGCATGAATAAAATCATGTTTGCAATGCAGAAAGACACTTATTAATGTGTTAGAAGTGTTTTGCATGCATTTTCAAGTTAGAGACTCAAAGCTCTGAAAACAGCGTTTCTGCTCAGAAGAAAAAAGTGGGTTTATGCAATGTTACTGAAAATCAATCCAACATTAGAAATCTATTATGTGCATGAATAAAATCATGTTTGCAATGCAGAAAGACACTTTTTAATGTGTTAGAAGTGTTTTGCATGTATTTTCAAGTTAGAGACTCAAAGCCCTGAAAACAGCGTTGCTGCTCAGAAGGAAAGTGGTTTTATGCAATGTTACTGAAACTCAATCCAACATTAAAAATCTATTATGTGCATGAATAAAATCATGTTTGCAATGCAGAAAGACACTTTTTAATGTGTTTGAAGTGTTTTGCATGTATTTTCAAGATAGAGACTCAAAGCTCTGAAAACAGCGTTTCTGCTCAGAAGAAAAGTGGGTTTATGCAATGTTACTGAAACTCAATCCAACATTAAAAATCTATTATGTGCATGAATAAAATCATGTTTGCAATGCAGAAAGACACTTATTAATGTGTTAGAAGTGTTTTGCATGTATTTTCAAGTTAGAGACTCAAAGCTCTGAAAACAGCGTTTCTGCTCAGAAGGAGAGTGGTTTTATGCAATGTTACTGAAACTCAATCCAACATTAAAAATCTATTATGTGCATGAATAAAATCATGTTTGCAATGCAGAAAGACACTTTCTAATGTGTTAGAAGTGTTTTGCATGTATTTTCAAGTTAGAGACTCAAAGCTCTGAAAACAGCGTTTCTGCTCAGAAGGAAAACAGTTTATGCAATGTTACTGAAACTCAATCCAACATTAAAAATCTATTATGTGCATGAATAAAATCATGTTTGCAATGCAGAAAGACACTTATTAATGTGTTAGAAGTGTTTTGCATGTATTTTCAAGTTAGAGACTCAAAGCTCTGAAAACAGCGTTTCTGCTCAGAAGGAGAGTGGTTTTATGCAATGTTACTGAAACTCAATCCAACATTAAAAATCTATTATGTGCATGGATAAAATCATGTTTGCAATGCAGAAAGACACTTTCTAATGTGTTAGAAGTGTTTTGCATGTATTTTTAAGTTAGAGACTCAAAGCTCTGAAAACAGCGTTTCTGCTCAGAAGAAAAAAGTGGGTTTATGCAATGTTACTGAAACTCAATCCAACATTAAAAATCTATTATGTGCATGAATAAAATCATGTTTGCAATGCAGAAAGACACTTTTTAATGTGTCAGAAGTGTTTTGCATGTATTTTCAAGTTAGAGACTCAAAGCCCTGAAAACAGCGTTGCTGCTCAGAAGGAAAGTGGTTTTATGCAATGTTACTGAAACTCAATCCAACATTAAAAATCTATTATGTGCATGAATAAAATCATGTTTGCAATGAAGAAAGACACTTATTAATGTGTTAGAAGTGTTTTGCATGTATTTTCAAGTTAGAGACTCAAAGCTCTGAAAACAGCGTTTCTGCTCAGAAGGAAATCAGTTTATGCAATGTTACTGAAACTCAATCCAACATTAAAAATCTATTATGTACATGAATAAAATCATGTTTGCAATGCAGAAAGACACTTATTAATGTGTTTGAAGTGTTTTGCATGTATTTTCAAGTTAGAGACTCAAAGCTCTGAAAACAGCATTTCTGCTCAGAAGGAAAGTGGTTTTATGCAGTTACTGAAACTCAATCCAACATTAAAAATCTATTATGTGCATGAATAAAATCATGTTTGCAATGCAGAAAGACACTTATTAATGTGTTAGAAGTGTTTTGCATGTATTTTCAAGTTAGAGACTCAAAGCTCTGAAAACAGCGTTTCTGCTCAGAAGGAAAGTGGTTTTATGCAATGTTACTGAAACTCAATCCAACATTAAAAATCTATTATGTGCATGAATAAAATATGTTTGCAATGCAGAAAGACAATTTTTAATGTGTTAGAAGTGTTTTGCATGCATTTTCAAGTTAGAGACTCAAAGCTCTGAAAACAGCGTTTCTGCTCAGAAGAAAAAAGTGGGTTTATGCAATGTTACTGAAAATCAATCCAACATTAAAAATCTATTATGTGCATGAATAAAATCATGTTTGCAATGCAGAAAGACACTTTCTAATGTGTTAGAAGTGTTTTGCATTTTTTTTAAGTTAGAGACTCAAAGCTCTGAAAACAGCGTTTCTGCTCAGAAGAAAAAAGTGAGTTTATGCAATGTTACTAAAACTCAATCCAACATTAAAAATCTAATATGTGCATGAATAAAATCATGTTTGCAATGCAGAAAGACACTTTCTAATGTGTTAGAAGTGTTTTGCATGTATTTTCAAGTTAGAGACTCAAAGCTCTGAAAACAGCATTTCTGCTCAGAAGGAAAGTGGTTTTATGCAGTTACTGAAACTCAATCCAACATTAAAAATCTATTATGTGCATGAATAAAATCATGTTTGCAATGCAGAAAGACACTTATTAATGTGTTAGAAGTGTTTTGCATGTATTTTCAAGTTAGAGACTCAAAGCTATGAAAACAGCGTTTCTGCTCAGAAGGAAAGTGGTTTTATGCAATGTTACTGAAACTCAATCCAACATTAAAAATCTATTATGTGCATGAATAAAATCATGTTTGCAATGCAGAAAGACAATTTTTAATGTGTTAGAAGTGTTTTGCATGCATTTTCAAGTTAGAGACTCAAAGCTCTGAAAACAGCGTTTCTGCTCAGAAGAAAAAAGTGGGTTTATGCAATGTTACTGAAAATCAATCCAACATTAGAAATCTATTATGTGCATGAATAAAATCATGTTTGCAATGCAGAAAGACACTTATTAATGTGTTAGAAGTGTTTTGCATATATTTTCAAGTTAGTGACTCAAAGCTCTGAAAACAGCGTTTCTGTTCAGAAGAAAAAAGTGGGTTTATGCAATGTTACTGAAACTCAATCCAACATTAAAAATCTATTATGTGCATGAATAAAATCATGTTTGCAATGCAGAAAGACACTTTTTAATGTGTTTGAAGTGTTTTGCATGTATTTTCAAGATAGAGACTCAAAGCTCTGAAAACAGCGTTTCTGCTCAGAAGAAAAGTGGGTTTATGCAATGTTACTGAAACTCAATCCAACATTAAAAATCTATTATGTGCATGAATAAAATCATGTTTGCAATGAAGAAAGACACTTATTAATGTGTTAGAAGTGTTTTGCATGTATTTTCAAGTTAGAGACTCAAAGCTCTGAAAACAGCGTTTCTGCTCAGAAGGAGAGTGGTTTTATGCAATGTTACTGAAACTCAATCCAACATTAAAAATCTATTATGTGCATGAATAAAATCATGTTTGCAATGCAGAAAGACACTTTCTAATGTGTTAGAAGTGTTTTGCATGTATTTTCAAGTTAGAGACTCAAAGCTCTGAAAACAGCGTTTCTGCTCAGAAGGAAAACAGTTTATGCAATGTTACTGAAACTCAATCCAACATTAAAAATCTATTATGTGCATGAATAAAATCATGTTTGCAATGCAGAAAGACACTTATTAATGTGTTAGAAGTGTTTTGCATGTATTTTCAAGTTAGAGACTCAAAGCTCTGAAAACAGCGTTTCTGCTCAGAAGGAGAGTGGTTTTATGCAATGTTACTGAAACTCAATCCAACATTAAAAATCTATTATGTGCATGGATAAAATCATGTTTGCAATGCAGAAAGACACTTTCTAATGTGTTAGAAGTGTTTTGCATGTATTTTTAAGTTAGAGACTCAAAGCTCTGAAAACAGCGTTTCTGCTCAGAAGAAAAAAGTGGGTTTATGCAATGTTACTGAAACTCAATCCAACATTAAAAATCTATTATGTGCATGAATAAAATCATGTTTGCAATGCAGAAAGACACTTTTTAATGTGTCAGAAGTGTTTTGCATGTATTTTCAAGTTAGAGACTCAAAGCCCTGAAAACAGCGTTGCTGCTCAGAAGGAAAGTGGTTTTATGCAATGTTACTGAAACTCAATCCAACATTAAAAATCTATTATGTGCATGAATAAAATCATGTTTGCAATGCAGAAAGACACTTTTTAATGTGTCAGAAGTGTTTTGCATGTATTTTCAAGTTAGAGACTCAAAGCCCTGAAAACAGCGTTGCTGCTCAGAAGGAAAGTGGGTTTATGCAATGTTACTGAAACTCAATCCAACATTAAAAATCTATTATGTGCATGAATAAAATCATGTTTGCAATGAAGAAAGACACTTATTAATGTGTTAGAAGTGTTTTGCATGTATTTTCAAGTTAGAGACTCAAAGCTCTGAAAACAGCGTTTCTGCTCAGAAGGAAATCAGTTTATGCAATGTTACTGAAACCCAATCCAACATTAAAAATCTATTATGTACATGAATAAAATCATGTTTGCAATGCAGAAAGACACTTATTAATGTGTTTGAAGTGTTTTGCATGTATTTTCAAGTTAGAGACTCAAAGCTCTGAAAACAGCATTTCTGCTCAGAAGGAAAGTGGTTTTATGCAGTTACTGAAACTCAATCCAACATTAAAAATCTATTATGTGCATGAATAAAATCATGTTTGCAATGCAGAAAGACACTTATTAATGTGTTAGAAGTGTTTTGCATGTATTTTCAAGTTAGAGACTCAAAGCTCTGAAAACAGCGTTTCTGCTCAGAAGGAAAGTGGTTTTATGCAATGTTACTGAAACTCAATCCAACATTAAAAATCTATTATGTGCATGAATAAAATATGTTTGCAATGCAGAAAGACAATTTTTAATGTGTTAGAAGTGTTTTGCATGCATTTTCAAGTTAGAGACTCAAAGCTCTGAAAACAGCGTTTCTGCTCAGAAGAAAAAAGTGGGTTTATGCAATGTTACTGAAAATCAATCCAACATTAAAAATCTATTATGTGCATGAATAAAATCATGTTTGCAATGCAGAAAGACACTTATTAATGTGTTAGAAGTGTTTTGCATTTTTTTTAAGTTAGAGACTCAAAGCTCTGAAAACAGCGTTTCTGCTCAGAAGAAAAAAGTGAGTTTATGCAATGTTACTAAAACTCAATCCAACATTAAAAATCTAATATGTGCATGAATAAAATCATGTTTGCAATGCAGAAAGACACTTTCTAATGTGTTAGAAGTGTTTTGCATGTATTTTCAAGTTAGAGACTCAAAGCTCTGAAAACAGCATTTCTGCTCAGAAGGAAAGTGGTTTTATGCAGTTACTGAAACTCAATCCAACATTAAAAATCTATTATGTGCATGAATAAAATCATGTTTGCAATGCAGAAAGACACTTATTAATGTGTTAGAAGTGTTTTGCATGTATTTTCAAGTTAGAGACTCAAAGCTATGAAAACAGCGTTTCTGCTCAGAAGGAAAGTGGTTTTATGCAATGTTACTGAAACTCAATCCAACATTAAAAATCTATTATGTGCATGAATAAAATCATGTTTGCAATGCAGAAAGACAATTTTGAATGTGTTAGAAGTGTTTTGCATGCATTTTCAAGTTAGAGACTCAAAGCTCTGAAAACAGCGTTTCTGCTCAGAAGAAAAAAGTGGGTTTATGCAATGTTACTGAAAATCAATCCAACATTAGAAATCTATTATGTGCATGAATAAAATCATGTTTGCAATGCAGAAAGACACTTATTAATGTGTTAGAAGTGTTTTGCATATATTTTCAAGTTAGTGACTCAAAGCTCTGAAAACAGCGTTTCTGTTCAGAAGAAAAAAGTGGGTTTATGCAATGTTACTGAAACTCAATCCAACATTAAAAATCTATTATGTGCATGAATAAAATCATGTTTGCAATGCAGAAAGACACTTTTTAATGTGTTTGAAGTGTTTTGCATGTATTTTCAAGATAGAGACTCAAAGCTCTGAAAACAGCGTTTCTGCTCAGAAGAAAAGTGGGTTTATGCAATGTTACTGAAACTCAATCCAACATTAAAAATCTATTATGTGCATGAATAAAATCATGTTTGCAATGAAGAAAGACACTTATTAATGTGTTAGAAGTGTTTTGCATGTATTTTCAAGTTAGAGACTCAAAGCTATGAAAACAGCGTTTCTGCTCAGAAGGAAATCAGTTTATGCAATGTTACTGAAACTCAATCCAACATTAAAAATCTATTATGTACATGAATAAAATCATGTTTGCAATGCAGAAAGACACTTATTAATGTGTTAGAAGTGTTTTGCATGTATTTTCAAGTTAGTGACTCAAAGCTCTGAAAACAGCGTTTCTGCTCAGAAGGAGAGTGGTTTTATGCAATGTTACTGAAACTCAATCCAACATTAAAAATCTATTATGTGCATGGATAAAATCATGTTTGCAATGCAGAAAGACACTTTCTAATGTGTTAGAAGTGTTTTGCATGTATTTTCAAGTTAGAGACTCAAAGCTCTGAAAACAGCATTTCTGCTCAGAAGGAAAGTGGTTTTATGCAGTTACTGAAACTCAATCCAACATTAAAAATCTATTATGTGCATGAATAAAATCATGTTTGCAATGCAGAAAGACACTTATTAATGTGTTAGAAGTGTTTTGCATGTATTTTCAAGTTAGAGACTCAAAGCTCTGAAAACAGCGTTTCTGCTCAGAAGAAAAAAGTGAGTTTATGCAATGTTACTAAAACTCAATCCAACATTAAAAATCTAATATGTGCATGAATAAAATCATGTTTGCAATGCAGAAAGACACTTTCTAATGTGTTAGAAGTGTTTTGCATGTATTTTCAAGTTAGAGACTCAAAGCTCTGAAAACAGCATTTCTGCTCAGAAGGAAAGTGGTTTTATGCAATGTTACTGAAACTCAATCCAACATTAAAAATCTATTATGTGCATGAATAAAATATGTTTGCAATGCAGAAAGACAATTTTTAATGTGTTAGAAGTGTTTTGCATGCATTTTCAAGTTAGAGACTCAAAGCTCTGAAAACAGCGTTTCTGCTCAGAAGAAAAAAGTGGTTCCCTTCCGAGGGAACTCTCACCGCGTCCCCTAGGGGTCGCTATTGGGGAACGCTGCAGCGTGACTCGTGTCTGAAGAATGCATAGAAAAACTCCATGAAATGGCCGGCGACAGCGTATGACGTCACTGCGGCGCGCACGTCGCTGCTGGTACGTCACTACCGGGCGACACAGTATAAAGAGTCGCCGAAGTAAACATACAGCCTCTTCGCTGTCTTCAGCTTTCTCTTTGTCTAGGAGTGCATATTCTCTCACCGGAGGCCTGCTGGTGACGTGTGTGGTAATCTGATACCCGCACTTTCACACTGCCCGAGCTGTGAGGGGAGAACGCAAGCAAGATTACCTCTTGAGAGAGTAGAATGCGATCGGTGCATTCATTGCTTGTTTGTAACGAGAGGCACGCTCTCATACCCACTTGCTACGACTCTCTGCTACGTGGGTGAGATAAATTACAGCTCGTCCAGCTCCCGAGGGACTAATGGGCTTATCGCGAAAACGCAGTACGCAAAAGAGGGAGGTGAGTTTCTCTGTTCCTCATTTTGCATGAGTGTGTTTGCCTCTCGCGGCATTAACAGACGCATTCGCGGCGTCGCCAGCGGCTCCTTGCTTGTTTATTCCCGAGGGAATTTGGCGTCTGGGCGGAGTTTGTTTAGCTCCCGCGGGAGCCGAATATATGCTGCGCGTCGCGATTGTGGAGTTAATTTACTGCCATAAAATATGTGTGTGCATGTATATGTATATACATATGTATGTTATGTATGCTTATATGTGTACATATAAAGGGGAGAGATTTTCCTAGACTAGTTCGACCATGATTATGCAGATCATGGCAGAACAGTCTTAGTAACTACAGCTGTCTGAGGCTAGCTGTACGTTAACTCTTCCTACTTTAGGGCTGGAGGCTTTCAGTCAGTTTTACCTCTGGTAGTCCTTCCTACACATACAGATATCTGCGGATATCTGTGTGTGGGCTTACTGATTACTTTTTGTTTGGAAACATAAAAGTAGTTCTTTAAGCTCTTGCCTAGATGGTGCTGTCTCCCCTGCTAGGGTTTAAATAGACAGCCCACTCTGCTGGGTTGGGCTGTTTTCAGGAGGACTAACCGGAGGTCTTTCACTGATCTGTTAGTTTTTCCCAGGCTCTTTGGCCTTTCTGGATTTATGTGATTTGGGCTAGGTAGATCACTGCCTTTGAGTCCTTCACTCCATGAAGGCCCAGGTTCGAGCCCTACAACATGAGCTCCCTGCACGCAGCGGTTCTTATGTCCCATAAGAACCTCCATTACCGATGTTCTGGATTTTAACTCCTTAAACAGGTTTTGTTTGAGTTTGAGTTAAATGCAGGTCACTCATGGGTGAGTACGATCCATATTTTTCTTTTAATAAAGAAAAAGAACTTAATACTGTCTCAGGCCTGTGTGTTGTGTTTTTGCTTTTCAGAGAAAAACACGACGAGTTTACGTCGGATGCTCCCCCTCTGATCCTACGGGTTATGGTTACGGCAGTGTTCGTCCTATCCACGCCACAGGTCGTGCGGTAAACCACCCTCCCAGCATTTGTTAGACATAGGACTTATGTCCTCTTCAAGGTAAGCTCCCTAAGTTTCTTTCTTAGGATTGCCCTTGGCATGTTTAACATTTGTCCTTTGCAGGCCTTTTTCTGAGAATCCCTCTTCCAGACTCTCTCTGTGGACTTTAGATCCTGTGAAGTGATCTTATCAGCCGAAGGTTCTTTCCAGCACCTCCTGAGTTTTGTCTCCAAGGAGCAATTTCTCAGTTCTCCAGTAACTAAAGTAGCACTCCCCTTTCCGCGGAAAGGGTTTATTCAGAGTACCGCTTCTCGCTGACAAGCCAGGCTTTCTCCCCGGTTCATCTGGGTTAGGAGCCTGTCCCTCTTGTCCAGGCTGATTCTCACTCTTCAGGCTCACACTCGAGCTGGGCTCTCCCCTTCCCAAGGGAAGGGTCCCTAACGAGCGCCCCCTCGATGGGATGGGCGTTCCTCCCTGGCCTTCAGGGTTAGGAGTCTATCCTCATAAGTTCCTGCTCCGGGGGATTTATGTCCCGTTGAGACAGGAACATAAGTCCACCTAGACTGGGGTCTGTCGATCCCCCTGTTAGCCCGAGGGCAGGGTCGATTCAACCGAGGTAGTACTCCCCTTTCTGCAGAAGGGGTTTATTTAGAGTACTGTTTCTCGTTGACAGAGCCAGGTTCTCCTCCCGGTTCATCTGGGTTAGGGGCCTGTCCTTCTTGTCCAGGCTGATTCTCACTCTTCAGGCCTCACGCACGAGCTGGGCTCTCCCCTTTCCGAGGAAAGGGTCCCCAATGAGCGCCCCTCGTTGGGACGGGCGTTCCTCCCTGGCCTTCAGGGTTAGGAGTCTGTCACCATGACTATCCAGGAGCTCCCTTCTCAGGAACCTGAAGTAACTTTAGTAGCTCCCCTTTCCGCGGAAAGGGTCCTCTCAGAGCTCTTCAATGACAGCAGCTCACCTTAATTCAAGGTTCGTCAGTAGCACCACTGTCGTGTGGACAAATTCCCCTTTATTTGGGTAGAATCTGTCATCAGGCTTCCTGAGTCAGGTATGATTGCTCCCCTTTTGAGAAAAGGGTTCCTCTCGAGCGCTGCTCCTGGCAGGAGGAGTAAGCTCCCCTTCTGATGAAGGGTGAAATCGGAGCGCTGCCTCCTGGCAGGCGGGTTTTCCTCTCTGTTAATCAGGGTTAGGAGCCTGCTTGCGCCTGACTTCCGGGTCGAGTGTCACCTCCCCTTCAGGCTTTATGACTAACTAGGAGTTACCCCCTTTTTTCAGGACCTTGAAATGACCTAACGGCTGCTCCCCTTTCTGCGGAAAGGGTCCTACTAGAGCACCACCTTCTGGCGGGTGTTGGCATTTCTCCCTGCTTCTCAGGGTTTTGAAACCTACCCTTAACATGCTAGAAGCGAAGGCTCCTACGATTGAAGCCTCCTCAGGCTGTTGGCAGCTCACCTTTTAGGGTTCCCTCAAAGCAGCGCCACTGCCGCATGGTGAATTTTTCTCCCTTGGCTAAGGAAGAAATAACCTATCTTTCTCAAGGTCCTGATTTGAGCACGTTCGCTCCCCTTCTCAAGGGTCCCGTTTAGAGCACGGCTCCTAGTGGGATGAGTATGCTCCCCTTACAAGGAAGGGTAATTTCTGAGCATCACCTTCTCCTAGTAGGCATCTATGTGGACTGGGTCTAGTACGCTCCCCTTTACACTAAAGGGTCCCTTCAGAGCATTGCCCTTTTTAAGGACGGATGTTCCTCCCTGCAAGTCGGGGTTAGGGGTCTGTCCGCTGTCTGCGTCCACTATATGATGGTCAGTAGCTCCATGATTTCATCAGTCGACTAACAGTTTGCGGACTGTCTGTCCTGATTGGGGTGTAGCATTGCTCCCCTCTCTAATCAGGGAGGGTTCCTCCCCTATTTTAATTCTCGTCATCCTATGACAAATCTGGAGCTTTAATATGAAACCCCCAAAATGGGGGAAAACACAGTCTCCAAATCCCATTTTACTAGGGTAAGTGTCCCACGCTAAACCCTGGGCACTTTCTGAAATCCACAATAGTGGTAAGTGCGCACGGAATCTTTGTGCACTTCCTAAAAATCCACATAAGTGGTAAGTTCCCACCAAGTTTTTGGGTTCTTTTCTAAAATCCTATACGGTATGGGTTACGCGGTACTCGTTCCCATTTTTTGAGTTGGTTTAAAACCCCGGTCTCCCTGGGCCCAACTTCACTCGATATCACCTCAGATATCTCCTGACCATCTGTTATCCAGGGTGCGTTATCTGAGGATAACCCCTGCTAGAACGGTCTCTGTCTTGGGACAGGCCTGTTAGTCGCTATTTTTGAGTCAGTTCACTGAGGGAACTAGACTCAGTAGTACTGGCAGTTCCTGTTCTAGTTAAGTCTAAGTATTAACTTAGCCGTTCCTCCGAAGGAATCTCCGATTCCAACCTGAGCTGTGCTCTGGGTCCTTTGACCCATTCAGGTAAGTGAGTAACAGTTCAGGCTTTGGCCGGGGAGGTTACGTTCTGACAGCTGTCACCTCGTCCTATAGGGATAATTCCTCACAGAATTTACACTTAGTGCTCACTACTATGCACTCCCCTCAGCATGGAGACGTTGGTATACCGTTCCCCAATAGCGACCCCTAGGGGACGCGGTGAGAG